>NC_041393.1:58691469-58697907 GCF_002162155.2 Triticum dicoccoides | reverse complement strand
CGCGTATCTAGATCACCGTCAGTTCGTCGGATGAGGACCATCTCAAGCCCTTCTTGGGACAGGATGTAAGCCGCAAAGGGGCTCCGAATCGGAACTCGGGAGCAGCGGCCCACTTTTTGCCGCGCGGCTCAGTAATATAGAACCATTGTTGCTGTCACTCCTTGACGGAATCATTGAAGGTACCTGTCGGCCATGTGACCTTGGGCATCCTGCTCACCATGGTGCCGCCACACTCAGCGTGCTTGCCGCTCACCACCTTGGGCTTCACATTGAAGATCTTCAGCCATAGGCCAAAGTGTGGCGTGATGCGGAGAAAGGCCTCGCACACCATGATAAGCGTGGAGATGTTGAGGAAGGAATTGGGGGATAGATCATGGAAATCTATCCCATAATAATACATGATGCCGCAAACAAATGGGTGAAGGGGAAACCCGAGCCCGCGGACAAAATGAGGGAGGAACATGACCCTCTCATGGGGCTTCGGAGTGGGGACAATTTGTCCCGCCGTTGGAAGACAGTGGCGGATTTTCTTGGCCAAGTACCCGGCCTCCCGAAGCTTTTTGATATCCTTCTCCTGGACGGTAGAGGCCATCCACTTGCCTCCTACTCCAGATCCGGAAATTTTCGGAGAGCCTTTTTTGGTGGAGAGGATGAACGCTCGGGCATTAGGGCTCGAGCGAAAGGGAATGGACAAAGGAGAAGGCGTGGGTGGAAAGGAAGAGGTCTTTCCTCTTTATAAAGGCAATGAAACTTTGCGCCTCCCCGCTTGCCTAGTAAAACCTGCTCGTTCCCCACTCACCGTGATTGGTGGTGCGGTTGGGTTACCCACACCCGCATTGGTGCTTTGATAAGACGTGCCAAAGAAACCGCCTCGCAATGTGTGCGGTAGCTGGTTGTGAAAAACGGTTTGGATAGAGACCGAGCCGTGGCGTGATGTCACAAAGACTTGTCAGCTGATTAGATTCATGGATTATTGTTCTCTCTACTGTGGTATGTGAAATTTGTCTTGCAGAGCCGGACACGACTCAAGTGTTCGAAGATTACTTTGGAGTATACGGAGATGGAACCCGCCTTGCAATGCCGAGGACAATCTGCACGCCGGACTCATCGTCATTGAAGCCTGGTTCAGGGGCTACTGAGGGAGTCCTGGATAAGGGGGTATCCGGACAGCCGGACTATATACTTTGGCCGGACTGTTGGACTATGAAGATACAAGATTGAAGACTTCGTCCTGTGTCCGGATGGGACTCTCATTTGCGTGGAAGGTAAGCTTAGCCCCCTTCTCCTTCTCTGTAACTGACTCTGTGTAACCCTAGCCCCCTGCGCTGTCTATATAAACTGGAGGGTTTAGTCCGTAGAACAAGAACAATCATAATCATAGGCTAGCTTCTAGGGTTTAGCCTCTACGATCTCGTGGTAGATCAACTCTTGTAATACTCATATCATCAAGATCAATCAAGCAGGAAGTAGGGTATTACCTCCATCGAGAGAGCCCGAACCTGGGTAAACATCGTGTCCCCAGTCTCCTGTTACCATTAGCCTTAGATGCACAGTTTGGGACCCCCTACCCGAGATCCGCCAGTTTTGACACTGACAGCGGCGAGGCAGCTCGCTGCGGATGCGTCGTCGATGCTTTGCAGCGCGTCGGGGCAAACGCCATCGGGCATGCCGAGCTGGCTACGCTCGCAGGGGAGGAAAAGGGTTCCCGTCCAGAACAGGTCTCCGGACGACGGTGCACCTGGACACGGTGGGCACCAAATGTCGGGTGGTAGGTGCGACATATGCCAACGGATGGCTTATCATTGTGGGAGCCAGTAAGACATTGCTGGTGCCTGGAAACGGGATAAGGCGAAGACATGCACGCCGGCGGATCTTACCCAGGTTGGGGGCTCTCCGTGGAGATAATACCCCTACTCCTGCTTTGCGGGGTCTCCGCATAATCACTAGATCGATAAGAAGCTAGAAGACGCTCCTTGAGCTGTTCGGTGGGAGGAGGAAGGAGGGTAAGGCTAGCTCTATTCTCTCCCTATGGTGGTGTCTAAAACCCTATGAGATCAACCCTTTGCATGGGTGTCCCGGGAGGTTCATATAGGCCTACCCCCCGGGGGTACGATGGTAATCGGCCTGGTCGTGGGTCCAGGCCGTCAGCGTCTACTCCCGCCGGCTTCTCCGCCGGCTACTGGGGCCCGCCGACTGGTGGATCCTGCCGGCTGCCGGCCCATTGGTCGACAGGCCGGCTCCATCGCTTGGGGGGTCTTGTCAGGGGCTGGTTACTGTTGCCTCGCCTCTGATGATGAGGGCTTTGTCGAGGTAAGCATGGCTACAGTGTCGCCGCCTGGCGGGCTCTCACTGTAGCCTTACCTCATCTCGTCTCCTTAATGGTGCGCGCGTGCCGAGGAGGGGAGCAAGCCGGCTATAGGAAGCCGGCCCGGCCTCAAGCCGGCTGGAGGAGGCCAGGCCGCCTACGGGCGTCTCTCTGACCGAAGGGGCCCACCGCCTAAGGGCCGTACTGGCGTCCCGTCGTGGTGGGCGTCATGCTCTACATGGCAATAGTTCTACGCCGGACGGGAGATGGTCACCCCGTACGGCGCACTGTAGCCATGCATGTTCTGGGATTAGGGGGTGGCAGGGTCCACTGTAGCCACGCCCCATCCCATTGTCATTATGGGGGTGCGGACTTTTAGGGTACGGCCCATGGCCGCCTGCCAGGAGCCGGCTTCTTGGAGTCGATCTTCTTGGGCCGGCTTCTTGGAGTCGGTTGTTCCTCGGCCGGCTCCTTGGAGTCGGCCCTATTGTGGCATCCTCAAGAGAGTTTATGGCTGGACCGCCTTCCAGTAGCCGGCCTATATGATAGCCGGCCGGAGGAAGGCGGCCCCGTGTCTTAGGCGCTTCAAGGCTCGGCTAGCCCATTGTTTTTTCTAAGGGCCAAAGGGAGCCGGCTAGGCTACCCGTGGTTATTTACTCCGACAATTTACACGACCGATATCCGCGGAGACTTGATCTTCGACGGATTTGGGCCAGCATCAGGAGTGCCGAACAGTCACGACAAGCATGACTTAAATCTCTTGTCGGACAGCATCCGGGATATCACCCCTGAAGCCACTCCGGACCCCGCCACAGGTGGATGGGTGGATCACGGGCAGATCACGTCCACCGAGGACGTGTGGATGGACCCCGCCACGGAAGCCGCATACTCTTCGGCGGTAGAGCCGAACACAGACTCCTTCATGAAGGGGATCTGCGTCACCGGACCCCTGGACCTGTGTCCGGACAGGGGTTCCGAACCGCGCGCGCCCGTGGGCTCCAGTAATGGAGTTCGCCGCCGTGGGTATCTTTCAGCACACCCCTCTGATGATGTGCTAAAATCATTAAGGTCTCTGTCTCTGTCAGTAGACTCCTGGCCAAACTATGTCCGGCTCGAGTGGGAAGTAGGCGATGAAGAAATTCGTTACCCACCCACCACCCACTTCATAGCGCCAGTCGATGATTTGACCGACGTGCTTGACTTCGACTTTGAAGACATCGACGGTATAGACGACGATGGAGGAGAAGAACAGGAACCACCGCCCACAGGGCGCTGGACTGCCACCTCTTCATATGATATATATATGGTAGACACCACCAAAGAAAACAATGGCGGTGAGGCAACAGAAGATAACCCCTCAGGGAAGAAATCAAAGCATGCGTGTCATCGGCCCCGCTCTAAGCCCCGCCACAGCAATACCGGCACAGGAGAAGAAAACAATCCAGATGGTGCCAAAGAGGAATACAACCTTGATCAGCTTACCTAAGAGCTTTCCAAACAGGAACACGGGCAGGTCAGCCCAGACGAACAGGTGACAAACAGATATTTGGAGGACGACAACTATATGCCTCCCTCCAAAGACGAGGTGAGCCTCGGTGATGATGAATTCGGCGTACCAGAGGATCCCATAGAGCAGGAGCGCTTCGAGCGCCGGCTTACAGCCACTGCAAGAAGCCTGAAGAAGAAGCAACAATAGCTACAAGCAGACCATGATCTGCTAATAGACAAACGGACTAAGGCCCGGGCAGCCGAGGAATACGGACTCGAGCGCTGAACAAAATATTACCCAAAGCGTAGGCTACTACCTCAATTCGAGGAGGAGGCATTAAAAAACAAACGCCAGCCTAAACTCCGCCGCTAACAGACAACGGCCAGGGGCTACGCGCAAGACCAGCAAAACATACCAAACAACAACATAGCAAACACCCCGGGCACATCAGAAGCCAGGATCAGCATCTGCAAACCTCGACGCAACAAACATAAGCATCCCAAAAAAAATTATGATGCCCAGGACATGGCAGTAGTTGCAGGAGTTCGTGGCCCTCAATCCGGTCAACGGGAGAAGACACTTCAAAATTCGGGCCCATCCGGCCTAAGCCGCATACTCAACCGCCCATGTCAAATTCATGGTACCCAGGAATGACAGCCAATCATACCAACAGAGAAGGTTGGGTCTTTAAACAAGTCGGCAGGTTGGCGCCAAAGACATTAAGAGGGGGTCTCAGAGCAAGGAGCCCAAATCATCAAGAAATACAGGGCAAAAGAAATCTCTTCCGCCAACATGGCGAACATGATAAACACCGTCCACATCCCCAAATCGGAGCGGACGTACACTCTTTGGGACGTCAACTCGACAAAGCAAGTTGCCCCACCACATAAAAATATGACTGATCATCTTCGATCGACTAGACCGTCCGGCTAATATCAAACAAGCGATATCCTCCCATTGGCGAAAACAATAGTCAAAACTTGCTGCACTAGGACACAGTGCGCCGGATAGGTATGGATAACTTAAAGATCAAACCAACTAAAAACATCATTTCAAGGTGTCATACCAGGTGCGAAGGTCAGTGCTATAGGCCTCATCACTCTAAAGATGGTCCTCGCATGACCAAAAAGTCACCATACCGAAGAGTTGGTCTTCGACATTATCCCTCTAGGCAGTAGCTATTACGCCTCGCTAGCGTGAACTACGAGTCAATGCGGTATCACACCATGCCTATAGCAATCTTAAAACACAAGGCCCACGTGACATAGTCACAATTACGGGCAAGACCAAGCTTCACCTCGGCGCAGAAGAGTATTCGGCCAATTTAGCAACAGAAGCAGTGAGTCGCGGCTTTTTCAATCGAACCTTGATTCGATAGCCAAACTCCCAGACACGGATAAAGGAGTCCGAACTACTTCATGATATCTCAGAATGATCAGGACTCAGATAAACCCTCTGGCATAAGCTGGGACTGGGCTACTTCCTATGACTCAGCCGCTCCGTGGTACACAAATGCCTGTGGCATTTTATTTGTAGGTTCGCCTTTGCGCACAACTGGGCTAGCGACATGGAATCGGCTCGGACGTACAAAGGGGAATCTTAATATATCCCCCAATACAATCCAAGCATTACTTCGGATCCGTACACCGCTCCCTACCGCCCGGTCCCAACAAGTTCTGCCGTCATGCCTCTCCTTTATAACATGCACCGTACTCATACGCATAGCCGTATTACTCGAATACAACATGTAGATGTTGGGGTCTACGGTAGGGTGCGTCGACTGCAAATTAAAATTTCCTACGCGTAGAACAACCAAGAACATGCTACGGGAGATGGATCAGAAATTGTTACCACTAGACGCGCAGTGCGTTGCAGCATAAGTGGAGTTGAGGCAGCGCGTTCCTGGAGTCGCCTCCTCCTTGCCGGTCTCCCATGTAGCCGATCGGATCCCGCGAACTGGTTCGCCAGAATGGCGCAAGTGCACTGCCTCTAACGGTATCTGCGTGTGCAGGAGGAACGTCGTGCGGCGGACTGCTAGGTCCGATCACACAACCGGTGGCGCGTGGAGGTGGCTAGTTGCAACACATGCAAAGCCCTAAAGACGGCGCCGAAGTGATCAAAAACAAGAGTGTGCCGCACCTCCAGTTTATATAGGCGTCCGTCGCATGCTCAACACTTGGTCCTCGCACGAACCCTAAAGCCCAAAGTCTACTCGGTCACGTTCCTAGCCCAGTTCGGATCTCATCTGACCAGTGTCCTACGAACCGACCTCGTAGGTTCCTTCCCTTAAGCGCGTGACCCCTTAGGTTCAAGTCAGCTTGGTCGTAGTTCGGATCACCTCCGACCTGCATTGTTGGTAGCGTCCACTAGCAAGGCGTGCCGACCACCAAGCAGACTATGAAGCTGGTTAGGTGAACATGTACAACATGTCACACTTCTGTTCCCTTTGCCTCACGATATATGTTGTCGGGCTCAAGGCGGGACTGTCATCCTTGTGCTAGCCCGACCTCTTTCTCGTTCGAGTGATACTGACCACTACCCGGATTATCTCATAATCCTTGTCGCATGGCCATGCTTCTCTTGGTCGGATCACACGAGGGGCCCAGAGTATATCTCTCCTTACCGGAGGGGCAAATCCCATCTT
>NC_041393.1:58688033-58690500 GCF_002162155.2 Triticum dicoccoides | reverse complement strand
GGTCTGTGATCGACAATCATCTCTGTCGGTTTGGAAACTAGCATCGACGTAACCCCTTACGACGAGCTCTTCCTCACCTCCATAAACTAGGAACATCTCTTTAGTCCTTTTCAGGTACTTCAAAATAGTCTTCACCGCTGCCCAGTGACTCTCACATGGGTTGGCCTGGTATCTACTTGTTAGGCTTATTGCAAAAGCAACATCAGGCCTTGTACATATCATGGCATACATGATGGATCCGATTGCCGAGGCATACGGAATCCTACTCATCCTGCTTCGCTCATCAGATGTCGAAGGACTCTGAGTCTCGCTTAGGCTTATACCATGTGAGAGTGGAAAGAACCCTTTCTTCGCCTCACTCATGTTGAACCGCTTCAACACTTTATCTATGTACGTGCTCTGGCTTAAGCCGAGCAGCCTCCTCGATCTATCTCTATAGATCTTAATGCTTAAAATATAGACTGCCTCACCAAGGTCCTTCATCGAAAACATGCCATTCAATGATTCCTTGACCAAGTTTAGCATCAAAACATTTTTCCCGATCAACAATATGTCATCCACATAGAAGATCAAAAACACTTTCGAGCTCCCACTTAACTTCTTGTATAAATAAGAGACCTCTTCGCTTTTGATGAAACCGAGACCAGTGACGACCTCATCAAAACGAATGTTCCAACTCTGATATGCTTGCTTCAACCCATAAATGCATCTCTTGAGCTTGCATACCTTACTAGTGCTAGTCGGATCGACAAAACCCTCGGGCTCTATCATATACACGTCCTCGGTTAAATTTTCATGAAGGAAAGCCGTTTTGACATCCATCTGCCATATCTTGTAATCGAAATATGCAGCTATAGCTAGTATGATCCTCATCGATTTTAGCATCGCTACCGGCGAGTAAGTCTCGTCGTAGTCAACTCCTTGAACTTGTCCATAACCCTTAGCGACAAGCCGTGTTTTGTGGATCTGAACATTTCCATCCACATCGGTTTTCTTCTTAAAGACCCATTTGCAACCAATGGTTGTTACGCCAAGCGGCGGATCAACCAATTCCAAGACTTGATTCTCATCCATGGACTTTAACTCGGATCTCATGCCCTCCTGCCATGCCTCGGAATATGGGCTCACCATCGCTTCCGCATGTGGCCAGCTCATCACTTTCTAGCAACAATACATCATGCACTCTGCGCAATCTTTCCGACCTCCGTGGTTCCGGTGCCGCTTCCACTACGGGTTCTCTCACTGACTCCGGTATGATCTCATCACCGGTCGAACCGTCCCCGAGTGGTCCTTGAATTTCTTCGAGTCGGACCGTCCTCCCACTGGCCTCCCGACTGAGAAACTCTTTCTCAAGGAAAACCCCGTTCCGAGCAACAAACACTTTGTTCTCTTCCCGGTTGTAGAAGCTATATCCCAAGGTTTCCCTAGGATATCCCACGAATATGCATTTAACCGATTTAGGTGTAAGCTTGCCTGACATAAGTCGCTTGACAAATGCTTCACAACCCCAAATCTTTAGAAAAGACAAACTGGGACTCTTCCCGATCAACATCTCATGTGGTGTCTTGTCTATGGATTTTGATGGTACCCTGTTAAGTGTGAAAGCTGCAGTTTCTAGAGCGTATCCCCAAAATGACCAGGGTAAATCCGATTTGCTCATCATAGACCGGACCATGTCCAAAAGGGTCATATTCATCTGTTCTGACATGCCGTTTCTCTATGGCGTACCCGGAGGTGTGAGCTGAGGTACTATACCTTGACTTTTCAGATGATCATCAAACTCCTGGATCATGTACTCACCTCCACGATCAGATCGCAGAAGATTTATAGTCTTGCCGAGCTGATTCTCAACCTCGTTCTAAAATTCTTTGAACTTTTCAAAAGTTTCCGACTTGTGCCTCATGAAATAGATATATCCATATCTACTCAAGTTGTCGGTAAAAGTCACGAAGTACTGATAGCCACCTCTAGCAGTTGCGCTCATTGGACCACACACATCACTGTGTATAAGCTCCAACAGCTCGGACGCCCTCTTGCAACTCTTTGCGAAAGGAGACTTAGTCATCTTGCCGAGCAAGCATGATTCACATGTCTCGAACGACCTGAAGTCGGACGAAGTTAGGAGCTCACCATCATGGAGCTTCTTCATGCGTTTCAGACTAATGTGTCCAAGCCGGCAATGCCAGAAGTATGTCGGATTTATCTCATTAGGCTTATGCCTCTTGACATTCACGTTATAGACCGGTTCCTGTTCTAGATTCAATATAAATATCCCATCAATAATGGGTGCATAGCCGTGGAACATAACATTCAAATATATCGAACAACCATTGTCCTTTAAATTGAATTCATAACCTTGACTCATCAAACATGAGGCAGAAATAATGTTCCGACTAAGTGCAGGAATGTAATAATAATTATTCAATTCCATAATGAATACGGAAGGAAGCTGGAGCTGCATCGTGCC
>NC_041393.1:58685696-58688023 GCF_002162155.2 Triticum dicoccoides | reverse complement strand
GAGTCGCCTCCTCCTTGCCGGTCTCCCATGTAGCCGATCGGATCCCGCGAACTGGTTCGCCAGAATGGCGCAAGTGCACTGCCTCTAACGGTATCTGCGTGTGCAGGAGGAACGTCGTGCGGCGGACTGCTAGGTCCGATCACACAACCGGTGGCGCGTGGAGGTGGCTAGTTGCAACACATGCAAAGCCCTAAAGACGGCGCCGAAGTGATCAAAAACAAGAGTGTGCCGCACCTCCAGTTTATATAGGCGTCCGTCGCATGCTCAACACTTGGTCCTCGCACGAACCCTAAAGCCCAAAGTCTACTCGGTCACGTTCCTAGCCCAGTTCGGATCTCATCTGACCAGTGTCCTACGAACCGACCTCGTAGGTTCCTTCCCTTAAGCGCGTGACCCCTTAGGTTCAAGTCAGCTTGGTCGTAGTTCGGATCACCTCCGACCTGCATTGTTGGTAGCGTCCACTAGCAAGGCGTGCCGACCACCAAGCAGACTATGAAGCTGGTTAGGTGAACATGTACAACATGTCACACTTCTGTTCCCTTTGCCTCACGATATATGTTGTCGGGCTCAAGGCGGGACTGTCATCCTTGTGCTAGCCCGACCTCTTTCTCGTTCGAGTGATACTGACCACTACCCGGATTATCTCATAATCCTTGTCGCATGGCCATGCTTCTCTTGGTCGGATCACACGAGGGGCCCAGAGTATATCTCTCCTTACCGGAGGGGCAAATCCCATCTTGCTCGACCATGTCTCGTAGCAAGGGACTGGACAAACCCGAAACCTACCTTTGTAACTACCCAGTCACGGAGTAGCGTTTGGTCGGCCCAAAGCAAGTCTGTGACCATCTCGAGTACATGCGTCAGCTCAGGTATTAGGGCATAGAACATATGTTGTACCAGAGACTCACAGATGACATATCGCCGCGTCTCATTATTGGGTCTGTCCGACTCAGACCTTATCTCGACTCGGATCCGACTACGTCGAATCCGACAAGACCTTTCCAAGTCCATATTATCCGGTTAGCATCCAATGCTCCATGTCTAGTGAGACCAAGCCATCAACCATGTCATATGCTAGTCTAGTTGTCTGCGCGTCCACACAGCCCTTTCGACTAGGGACCTTTTAGGATAGCCATCATACAATGTATAGTCCCACAAACAAGTCACGTACTTGCTGATACACATCATTGATAATGTCCAAGGACTATCTTTATTCACAAACACATAGGAAATATCATCATACATGATTGCCTCTAGGGCATATCTCCAACAGTCTCCCACTTGCACTAGAGTCAATCAAATAGACATCGAATGCCCATAGCTCTAATGTGCCCCTCATGCTTGGGTTGTGGAAGCGGTTTAGTCAACGGATCTGCAACATTTGCATCCGTGTGAATCTTTCATAACTCTACATCACCATTCTTTATGATCTTTCGTATCACGTGATATTTCCGATCTATATGTCTGACCTTGTGGTGATTCCTCGGCTCCTTGGCTTGTGCGATGGCACCAGAATTATCACAATAAAGGTCCAACAGTTTCACTGAGACTGGGAAAATACCAAGATCATCCAGAAAATGCCGGATCCAAACACCTTCCTTTGCAGCTTCACAAGCCGCAATGTATTCCGCTTCTATGGTAGAATCGGCCACCGTATCCAGCTTGGAACTCATACAGTGCACTGCTCCTCCGGTCAGGACGTACACGAATCTGGTCTGTGATCGACAATCATCTCTGTCGGTTTGGAAACTAGCATCGACGTAACCCCTTACGACGAGCTCTTCCTCACCTCCATAAACTAGGAACATCTCTTTAGTCCTTTTCAGGTACTTCAAAATAGTCTTCACCGCTGCCCAGTGACTCTCACATGGGTTGGCCTGGTATCTACTTGTTAGGCTTATTGCAAAAGCAACATCAGGCCTTGTACATATCATGGCATACATGATGGATCCGATTGCCGAGGCATACGGAATCCTACTCATCCTGCTTCGCTCATCAGATGTCGAAGGACTCTGAGTCTCGCTTAGGCTTATACCATGTGAGAGTGGAAAGAACCCTTTCTTCGCCTCACTCATGTTGAACCGCTTCAACACTTTATCTATGTACGTGCTCTGGCTTAAGCCGAGCAGCCTCCTCGATCTATCTCTATAGATCTTAATGCTTAAAATATAGACTGCCTCACCAAGGTCCTTCATCGAAAACATGCCATTCAATGATTCCTTGACCAAGTTTAGCATCAAAACATTTTTCCCGATCAACAATATGTCATCCACATAGAAGATCAAAAACACTTTCGAGCTCCCACTTAACTTCTTGTATAAATAAGA
>NC_041393.1:58683323-58684607 GCF_002162155.2 Triticum dicoccoides | reverse complement strand
TGCATCGAGTTGCAAATATGAACAACCGATCCGGTATCAAATACCCAAGAGCTACTAGGTATGTCAGCAAGGTAAATGTCTATAACATATGCAACAAGTGTACCTTTGCGAGAAGCAGCATTCCCGGCCTTCTTGCCATGCTCTGCAAGCCACTTGCTATAGTTCCTCTTCCAGTGACCGGTCTCCTTGCAATGAAAGCAAACGGTCTTCGAGTCCGGTCCAGACTTTGGCGCAGCGGCGGAGGTTACCGTCTCCGTGCCCTTTGCCTTAGCCTTTTTCTTGGACCAACTCTTCTTGAACTTAGCCGATTTCTGCACCATCAACACTTGATGCGTGCCTTTCTTAATATCCTGCTCTACCACTTTGAGCATCCCATGCAATTCAGTGAGCTTCTTATCCATGCCATGCATATGATAGTTCGAGATGAACGTCCCATAGCTGGGCGGAAGAGAACCCAGAACAGCATCAAGAGCCAGCTCATCCAAGAGCAGGAAGCCCAAACGATCCAAAGCTTGCACATATCCGATCATCCTGATCACATGTGGGATCAGTGGATCACCTTCCTTCAGCTTGCAATCCATCAAGGATCGCCAGATGTTGAACCTTTCGGTCCTAGCCTGTGTCTGAAACATGCTCTTGAGACTCTCGATCATATCGTAAGCCTCAACATTTTCGAAATGCTGTTGCAAATCGGGCTCCATACAAGCCAGCATCAGACAGCTGATCTCCGTTGATTCATCAACGAGATTCTGGTAGGCATTCTTAGTTGTGGCATTAGCATTATCGGCAGGTTCCTCTGGAAGTGGATCCTCTAGAACGTGTTCCTTTTTATCATGCTTGAGAACAATTCTCAGATTTCTATACCAGGTTGTAAAGTTTGTTCCATTCAGATTATCCTTTTCCAGAATTGATTTCAATGCAAAGTTGGGTTGATCAGGTGGTGCCATTGATCTACAACAGAAAATATGCAATCACTAAGCAATGTGTTTATGTAGAGTAACTCGCCTAAACAGAAATACTCCCACTGAAGTCAGCATCTCTCCGCAAACTCTCAGTGATTCAGGATCCGACTAGCGCATGCGACTAGTGAGCTTTAGCATCACTGCTAGCCAACATACCTATCCGGTAAGCAACTCCTTGCTAATTGTATCTCTATACGACTCCTGTCGGCCGGGAAGGTATCTCATACCCCGGCTCCCAACCTTCTTTGCCACAAGGCCCAAAACCGTTTTGATAGCCTCATCAAGTTAACCTGATGCAGTGCATGTCCATGTCCAACACGAA
>NC_041393.1:58672929-58683313 GCF_002162155.2 Triticum dicoccoides | reverse complement strand
CCTTTAGTTCAAGGACACCTAGCAGCACCCCAATTTTATGAGCCCACTACTAGACGTACTTGACGTGCGAAGGTGCAACATCGGGAATGGCAATTTACTTGATATTCATGAGGGATCTTTCTACCATTCTAACATGCATAGAAACAAAGAAGCATAACAATCACATATAAACATATATTGTGAAATAGTATGGCTCCTTCATGGACGTTCTTCTAGGTCGGCTCCGACTCCGATGACCATCTAGGAACTCCATCTTGTTTGTCACGCCGGGACGCCAAGCCACCAACCTGATCTCTATTATCCAACTACTACAACTAGTAATGAATTTACATAGAGTCACAAGTCGACAGCAGGTCGTTATACAATATAATGACAGCACTTTGGGTCCTGTCGGCTGATAAACATGACACACAGGCCATGTATAAATTACACACATGCATCACATACACATGAGCCATACTATTCACATCAAACCTGCAAAACAAAATTATGCATAGAATTGCATTCTACCGGTTTGTGTGTCGGGTACGAAATACACGGCGCTACGCATACGACGGTCCAGCATCCGGGATATCACCCCTGCGGCCACTCCGGACCTAAATCCGGGGCAGATCAAGTCGACCGAGGATGGGTGGATGGACCCCGCCACGGAAGCCGCATACTCTTCGGTGGTAGAGCTGAACACAGACTCCTTCGTGAAGGGGATCTGCGTCACCGGACCCCCAGACCTGTGTCCGGACATGGGTTCCGAACCGCGCGCGCCCGGGCCAATCGAGTCTGATTGGGCTCCAATAATGGAGTTCGCCGCCGCGGGTATCTTTCAGCACTCCCCCTCTGATGATGTGCTAAAATCATTAAGGTCTCTCTCTGTGTCAGGAGACTCTTGGCCGAACTATGTCCGGCTCGAGTGGGAAGTAGGCGATGAAGAAATTCGTTACCCACCCTCCACCCACTTCATAGCCATGGTCGATGATTTGACCGACGTGCTTGACTTCGACTTCGAAGACATCGACGGTATAGACGATGATGCAGGAGAAGAACAGGAACCACCGCCCATAGGGCGCTGGACTGCCACCTCTTCATATGATATAAATATGGTAGACACCCCCAAAGAAAACAATGGCGGTGAGGCAACAGAAGATAACCCCTTAGGGAAGAAATCAAAGCATGGGCGTCATCAGCGTCGCTCTAAGCCCTGCCACAGCAATACCGACACAGGAGAAGAAAACAATCCAGATGGTGCCAAAGAGGAATACAACCTTGATCAGCTTACCTTCGAGCAGGCCGAACAGGAACACGGGCAGGTCAGCCCAGACGAACAGGCGACGGATGGATATTTGGAGGACGACAACTATATGCCTCCCTCCAAAGACGAGGTGAGCCTCGGTGACGATGAATTCGGCGTACCGGAGGATCCCATAGAGCAGGAGCGCTTCGAGCGCCGGCTTACAGCCACGGCAAGAAGCCTGAAGAACAAGCAATAGCAGCTACAAGCAGACCATGATCTGCTAATAGACAAACGGACTAAGGCCCGGGCAGCCGAGGAATACGGACTTGAGCGCCGAACAAAATGTTATCCAAAGCGTAGGCTACTACCTCAATTCGAGGAGGAGGCATTAAAAACCAAACGCCAGCCTAAACCCCACCGCCAACAGGCTATGGCCAGGGGCTACGCGCAAGACCAGCAAAACATACCAAACAACAACATAGCGAACACCCCGGGCACATCAGAAGCCAGGATCAGCATCTGCAAACCTCGACGCAACAAACATAAGCGTCCCAAAAAAATGATGACGCCCAGGACATGGCAGTCAATGAAGGAGTCCGTGGCCCTCAATCCGGTCGGCGGGAGAAGACACTTCAAAATTCGGGGCCATCCGGCCTGAGCCGCATACTCAACCGCCCATGTCAAATTCATGGTACCCCAGGAACGACAGCCAATCATACCAACAGAGAAGGCCGGGTCTTTAAACAAGTCGGTAGGTCGGCGCCGAAGACATTAAGAGGGGATCTCAAAGCAAGAAGCCCAGATCATCAAGAAATACAGGGCAAAAGAAATCTTTTCCGCCAACACGGCGAACATGATAAACACCGTCCACATCCCCAAATCGGAGCGGACGTACACTCTTTGGGACGTCAACTCAACAAAGCAAGTTGCCCCACCACATAAAAATACGACTGATCATCTTTGATCGACTAGACCGTCTAGCTAATATCAAACAAGCGATATCGTCCCATTGGCGGAAACAACAGTCAAAACATGCTGCACTAGGACACAGTGCGCCGGATAGGTATGGATAACTTAAAGATCAAACCCACTAAAAACATCATTTCAAGGTGTCATACCAGGTGCGAGGGTCAGTGCTATAGGCCCCATCACTCTAAAGATAGTCCTCGGATGACCAAAAACTCACCATACCAAAGAGTTGGTCTTCGACATTATCCCTCTAGGCAGTAGCTATTACGCCTCGCTAGCATGAACTGCGAGTCAACGCGGTTTCGCGCCATGCCTATGGAAATCTTAAAACACAAGGCCCACGTGACATAGTCACAATTACGGGCAAGACCGAGCTTCACCTCAGCGCGGAAGAGTATTCGGCCAATTTAGCAACAGAAGCAGCGAGTCGCGGCTATTTCAACCGAACCTTGATTCGATAGCCAAACTCCCGGACACCGATAAAGGAGTCTGAACTACTTCATGATATCTCAGACTGATCAGGACTCAGATAAACCCTCCGGCATAAGCTAGGACTGGGCTACTTCCTACGACTCAGCCGCTCCATGGTACACAAACGCCTTTGGCATTTTATTTGTAGGTTCACCTCTGCGCACAACTAGGCTAGCGACGTGGAATCAGCTCGGACGTACAAAGGGGGAATCTTCATATATCCCCCAATACAATCCGAGCACTACTTCAGATCCGTACACCGCTCCCTACCGCCTGGTCCCAAAAGGTTCTGCCCTCATGCCTCTCCTTTATAACATGCACCGTACTCATACACATAGCCGTATTACTCGAATACAACATGTAGATGTTGGGGTCTACGGTAGGGTGCGTCGACAGCAAATTAAAATTTTCTACGCGTAGAACAACCAAGAACATGCTACGGGAGATGGATCACAAATTGTTACCACTAGACGCGCAGTGCCGTGTAGCGGAAGTAGAGCTGAGGAAGCGCGTTCCCGGAGTCGCCTCCTCCTTGCCGGTCTCCCACGTAGCCGATCGGATCCCGCGAACAGGTTTGCCGGAGTGGCATCCGCAAGTGCACCGCCACTAACGGTATCCGCGCGTGCAGGAGGAACATCGTGCGACAGACTGCTAGGTCCGATCACACAACCGGTGGCGCATGGAGGTGGCTAGTTGCAACACATGCAAAGCCCTAAACACGGCGCCGAAGTGATCAAAAACATGAGTGTTCCGCACCTCCACTTTATATAGGCGTCCGTCGCAGGCTCAACACTTGGGCCTCGCACGGACCCTAAAGCCCAAAGTCTACTTGGTCACGTTCCTAGCCCAGTTCGGATCACATCCGACCAGTGTCCTACGAACCGACCTCATAGGTTCTTTCCCTTAAGCGCGCGACCCCTTAGGTTCAAGTCAGCTTGGTCGCAGTTCGGATCACCTCCGACCTGCATGGTTGGTAGGGGCCTCTAGCAAGGCGTGCCGACCACCAAGCAGACTATGAAGCTGGTTAGGCGAACCTGTACACCATGTCACACTTCTGTTTCCTTTGCCTCACGATATATGTTGTCGGGCTCAAGGCGAGACTATCATCCTTGTGCTAGCCCGACCGCTTTCTCGTTCCAGTGATACCGACCACTACCCGGATTATCTCATAATCCTTGTTGCATGGCCATGCTTCTCTTGGTCGGATCACACGAGAGGCCCAGAGTATATCTCTCCTTATCGGAGGGGCAAATCCCATCTTGCTCGACCATGTCTCGCGGCATGGGACTGGACAAACCCGAAACCTACCTTTGTAACTACCCAGTCACGGAGTAGCGTTTGGTCGGCCCAAAGCAAGTCTGTGACCATCTCGAGTACATGCGTCAGCTCAGGTATTAGGACATAGAACGTATGTTGTACTAGAGACTCACAAATGACATATCGTTGCGTCTCATTGTTGGGTCTGTCCGACTCAGACCTTATCTCGACTCGGATCCGACTACGTCGAATCCGACCAGAACTTTCCAAGTCAACATTATTCGGTTAGCATCCAATGCTCCATGGCTAGTGAGACCAAGCCATCGACCGTGTCATATGCTAGTCTAGTCGGCTGCGCGTCCACATAGCCCTTTCGACTAGGGACCTTTTAGGACAGAAATCATACAATGTATAGTCCCACAAACAAGTCACGTACTTGCTGATAAACATCATTGATAATGTCCAAGGACTATCTTTATTCATAAACACATAGGAAATATCATCATACATGATTGCCTCTAGGGAATATCTCCAACAGTAGAGTCATTTGACGTTTATCTGTTATCATTTCTCACTGACATTTTGTCATAACGGCATCGAAACATCGTGTTATGCCTTAAAATGCTAGGGGCTTCATTGTACCCGCACTATGGCAACAAAGTCCGACAACCTTCTCGGTCGCTCGGCACCCCGAACTTATAGCATTATATGCATCAGCTCCAAATCATGTCTTGGGTCATTAGTTGGGTTTGCCCGGCTCCCATGTTTTGGTACCTTGCGTTCCGCAATATCGGCTAAGGTAGCGCTGGGAGAACTACTGTGATTGTGTCCCGGTTCTTCCGGACGAGCACCTCAGTAGAGAAAGCCGAAACTGACTGTCATGATAAGGCGAGAGCTGGTCAGCTATTCGAGAGGTTGTAAAATCTTTAAGGATTTATTCTGCACAATGGCATAATAAAATGCACAGTGCAACGGGACGGTCTACCGATCAGGTGCTATTAGAGCCCGGCATGCGGTCTTCTGAACACCAGGGGCTGGGCCTACCATACTCGAATTCCTATGGCTAAGTGAGAGTGATAAAGCCCTATAGTCCGATTGCCTGGTTCGCTGTGCTGAACACCTCCTTTATGGACCCCAAGAATGGGGTAAAGAGTGTTCAGGTGTATCCTAAACACCCCTATACTTCCTATGTGGGGGCACAAGCCGACGACTGGCCAACTCTCAAGATTAATATATCAAACGGCCGCACAGGAGGAAAACTTTCATATAACATGCAAATACATAAATATAAGTGACTTTGTTCCGCCTTACAAAAGGATAGCATGACTGTCTTCAAGGAAATATAATGTCTTTAGCACATTCCTCCACCACAAGGCGGGCCCCTTTCAAGACACCATCATAATATAATTCGGGCTTGCAGTGCTCCTTCCCCTCCGGTGGTCCCTCGGTCATCAGTTTCTCAGCATCCAGCTTTCCCCAGTGCACTTTCGCATGGGCAAAGGCCATTCACACACCTTCTATACAGACCGACCGCTTAATGATGTCAAGCCGAGGACAATCACTCACAATTCGCTTCATGAGCCCAAAGTAACTGCTCAGAATGGGCTCGGCGGGCCATAGCCGGATTATCAAATCCTTCATCGCTAGTTCGGCCGCGTGGTGCAGTTCGACCAACTGCTTCAGTTGGTCGACAAAGGGCACCGGATAATTCAGCACCAAATACTGTGACCAGAAGAGCTTTTCCGCAGTCTTCGTCTCCTCAGCTCGATAGAATTGAGCAGCATCACATATGCTACCCGGCAGATCCGCAAACGCCCCTGGGAAAATCAGGATTCAATGGGTCACCTTGAATTTTTCCGGTTCCCGTATATAAATTGCTTTGAATAAGAAAAAGCCTTACCAGTCGCAATCTTCCTCGCCTCCTGAATATCCTTCAGAGCAGCTTGGGCTTCCTCCCAAGCATCATTTGCGGCTTGGAGAGCTTGGACGAGTTCGGATTCTTTCATTGATAGACTCTGCTCCAAAGTCTCGCCTTTCTCCACGGCTTCCTGGAGCTTTCGTTCAGCTTCAATAACCCTAGCCTCGTGCTTCTCGCGGAGAGCCTGTTCGCCTTCTTTTCGACCAAGGCAAGAGCCTTCTTCAGTGCCTCAACTTCAGCATTTTCCCCGAGAGATGCAATATCAATGCTTTCATTAGGCACAACTACATATTTGTGAAACACTTAATAAGGTTTTGACATACCTTGATTGTCCTCCAACTACTTCCTTACTTGACCAAGTTCTTCTTCGGCCCGCTCCAGACTCTGTTTAAGTCCGGACACTTCTGCAGTATGAGAGACGGCAGTCGCTGCACACGCCTATTTATAAAGGAAGAGACATATGTCATTAGCTGAGTCTCCTGCAGACGGATATTTGATCCCCTGTCTGATTCCCTTCTTCACCGGATTGTGTATCAAGGGCTACTATCTATACTATGACAATATTCTAAAAATCCCTACAAACGTACCTCCAAGCCTTTTATAAGGCTGATGCAGGACTCATTCAGTCCGCTCTCAGCGGCCTGAATATTTTCAATCACCACGCCCATAAGGGCGCGATGTTCATCGATGATGGAAGCGCTATTCAACGCTGTCGATAAGTTGCCCTGCACCTCTGGATGGACAGAGGTTGCAGGCGAAGCAGGATTGCCCCCTCCAGTCAAGGGGGGCTGCCTCCCTGATCCCCGAGCCTTAAGGGTCTCTGGGAATGTGTCCGGCTATGGACCGAATCCAAGGCCGCCCCCGCCGTCCAAACTCATGGGAACCGCCGCTCCCGCGTGTCCGGCCCCGGAGGTACGCCCTTCCTGGACCGGGTCCTTTCGGGATGACACCTCGGTGTCACAACCAGGCTTAGGGGAAGGGGCCCTTGGAGGTGTCTCGCTCTCCAGGGCATTCGAGCTCAACGAATCCTCTGATGAGGACTGTTCGGCACGAGACCTCGCCGGACAGCAAAGAGTGTGCTGCAAATTAAAATATTGCGCTTTAATAATCCTGGACCCACAGGCATGTTCGGATTTCAAATACTTACGAGTTTTCCAGGGGCTGGGCCCTGGGATCCCACTCCGGGCTGCTGTCGGTAGCCATGGTGGACACCTCTGGAAGGGAGGTCTTTCCTCTCTTAGACAATTCGGCCTCCAGAGATGAGGAGGCCGTCCTTTTCTTTCCTCCCCCTGCGGGGGACTCGTCTTCTTCCTCCTGTTCTTCCTCTTCGGAAGAGACATGGGTATTGGAGTCTTCAGATTTTGTGTCCGAAGCACCACGACGACGGAGGCTGCTCCTGGACTCCTTGGCCTCTTTATGTGCCTCTTTCTTTGGCGCCCCGTAAGGCGCCGGGACCAGCATCTTCGTCAGAAGTGGTCCAGCTGGTTCTTCCGGCAACAGGGCGAGATAGTGTATCCGCCCCGCCTTCTTCACCCATCCCTGGGATAAGTGTGGGAAGCGCGTTAAGGCATCTTTCCCGGGATATGACCATGAAACATATGGATGGACAAAATATAACGACTACTTACCGGATTTGCAGGGCGGGATAGTTGGTACCCGCGGTATGCGGTGGAGTCCGGCCACAGTTTGCCGGACTTAAAAAGCACCTTCCAGATGTCCTTGTGTGAGGAGCCGAAAAGCTCTCATAGGGTCTGGTGCTTGGCCGGGTCATACTCCCACAAATTGCAGGCTCAATGCTAACAAGGAAGAACCAGGCGGACCAAACATCACCTGGACTACGTCAACAAGCTTGATGGCCTTGTCTTCCATACCTTTGCCGCGTATCTAGATCACCGTCAGTTCGTCGGATGAGGACCATCTCAAGCCCTTCTTGGGACAGGATGTAAGCCGCAAAGGGGCTCCGAATCGGAACTCGGGAGCAGCGGCCCACTTTTTGCCGCGCGGCTCAGTAATATAGAACCATTGTTGCTGTCACTCCTTGACGGAATCATTGAAGGTACCTGTCGGCCATGTGACCTTGGGCATCCTGCTCACCATGGTGCCGCCACACTCAGCGTGCTTGCCGCTCACCACCTTGGGCTTCACATTGAAGATCTTCAGCCATAGGCCAAAGTGTGGCGTGATGCGGAGAAAGGCCTCGCACACCATGATAAGCGTGGAGATGTTGAGGAAGGAATTGGGGGATAGATCATGGAAATCTATCCCATAATAATACATGATGCCGCAAACAAATGGGTGAAGGGGAAACCCGAGCCCGCGGACAAAATGAGGGAGGAACATGACCCTCTCATGGGGCTTCGGAGTGGGGACAATTTGTCCCGCCGTTGGAAGACAGTGGCGGATTTTCTTGGCCAAGTACCCGGCCTCCCGAAGCTTTTTGATATCCTTCTCCTGGACGGTAGAGGCCATCCACTTGCCTCCTACTCCAGATCCGGAAATTTTCGGAGAGCCTTTTTTGGTGGAGAGGATGAACGCTCGGGCATTAGGGCTCGAGCGAAAGGGAATGGACAAAGGAGAAGGCGTGGGTGGAAAGGAAGAGGTCTTTCCTCTTTATAAAGGCAATGAAACTTTGGGCCTCCCCGCTTGCCTAGTAAAACCTGCTCGTTCCCCACTCACCGTGATTGGTGGTGCGGTTGGGTTACCCACACCCGCATTGGTGCTTTGATAAGACGTGCCAAAGAAACCGCCTCGCAATGTGTGCGGTAGCTGGTTGTGAAAAAGGTTTGGATAGAGACCGAGCCGTGGCGTGATGTCACTAAGACTTGTCAGCAGATTAGATTCATGGATTATTGTTCTCTCTACTGTGGTATGTGAAATTTGTCTTGCAGAGCCGGACACGACTCAAGTGTTCGAAGATTACTTTGGAGTATACGGAGATGGAACCCGCCTTGCAATGCCGAGGACAATCTGCACGCCGGACTCATCGTCATTGAAGCCTGGTTCAGGGGCTACTGAGGGAGTCCTGGATAAGGGGGTATCCGGACAGCCGGACTATATACTTTGGCCGGACTGTTGGACTATGAAGATACAAGATTGAAGACTTCGTCCTGTGTCCGGATGGGACTCTCATTTGCGTGGAAGGTAAGCTTAGCCCCCTTCTCCTTCTCTGTAACTGACTGTGTAACCCTAGCCCCCTGCGCTGTCTATATAAACTGGAGGGTTTAGTCCGTAGAACAAGAACAATCATAATCATAGGCTAGCTTCTAGGGTTTAGCCTCTACGATCTCGTGGTAGATCAACTCTTGTAATACTCATATCATCAAGATCAATCAAGCAGGAAGTAGGGTATTACCTCCATCGAGAGAGCCCGAACCTGGGTAAACATCGTGTCCCCAGTCTCCTGTTACCATTAGCCTTAGATGCACAGTTTGGGACCCCCTACCCGAGATCCGCCAGTTTTGACACTGACAGCGTCCTAAAAGAAGAGCGGTATTTCACCACCATGGTTATACCCGAAGCAAAATAAAAGAACGCGGGTGCAAACGTCACCGCGAAAAGTGAGCCATGGACCAATGCTTCCGAAGTGGACCAATGCTTCTTCATTACTGACCCGCCAAATCCCAGTCGTGTTGTCGTCAGGAGAGGCAAAAGGAAGATCATCGGAATGGATGGAGTCGCCAATGAGCAAGACTTCGACAAGTACGGCGACCCGAAGATGGAACATGACGACGACGATGAAGTAGCAGCATACACCACAAGAAGAAGCAGGACCACCCTACCTAAAGGACGTCCGTTCAAGAGAAGAACTCCATTTGCGAAAAATAAGGGCAAGAAGATTGTGAACAGATAGCTAGCTAAGATTGATTGTATTAAAATTGTAGCCTTCATTTCTTGATTCTATTCATAAATGTTTTCATATTCATAAATGTTTTACCAATTCACAAATGAATGCAACTAAAAATCCAAAAGAAATATTGATGATATTTTTAAATAACAAATTTGATGATATTTTTTCATATTCATAAATATTTTGAAATAAAAAATTTGATGATATTTTTTCACATTCATTAATGTTTTAAAATTTGATTGTCATTTTCTAAAAAAATATTAGATGCAACTAAAAATAATTAAAAAAATTTACTAATGGCGCACCAGGAGAAGGTGCGCCATTGCTATCAATGTACTTATGGCGCACCCCCGAGAGGTGCACCATTGGTAAACAAATTTTTTTGAATTTTTTTCAAATATTTTAAAATAACAAATTTGATGATATTTTTTCATATTCATAAATATATTCATATTCATAAAATTTTATAAATAACAAATTAAAAATTATTAGACGCAACTAAACAAAAATGTTACTTATGGCGCACCATTCAGAGGTACGCCATTGCTAACCTTCCCCCTCTATCCCTTTCCCTGTCGCCCCCCGCGCTAGATCCCCCTCCATCTCGATCGCGCGCTATCCCCCCTCGCCAGATCCCCCTCGCCACCGCCGACCCCTCGCACCCTCCCTCGCTCCACCGCTGCTGCCGACCCCC
>NC_041393.1:58671881-58672472 GCF_002162155.2 Triticum dicoccoides | reverse complement strand
CCGACGTGGTGCGCCCAGCCGGCCGAACCCTCCGCGGCCCCCTCCGTCCACTCCAGGAGCCGTGCCTCCTCCATCTGCATCGAGTACGCTAACGGGTCGGCCGGTATCGCCACTTCATATAAATTTTTTGTATGTGAACAATTAAATGAATGATACATATGAAAAAATAAAAATTATATCCCTGAAGTTTACTTAAATGATAAGTACTTAAATGTAATAATTTATTTAGTTAATATTAATTCACAAATGAAGTCTAATAATTTATCTGGTTAGTACTAATTCACAAATGAATGCAACTAAAAATCTAAAAAAGAAATATTACTAATGGCGCATCGCTAGGAGGTGCGCCATTGCTATCCAAAAAAAGGTTACTAATGGCGCACCGCCAGGAGGTCCGCCATTGCTATCAATTTTTTTCACTAATGGCACACCGCTAGGTGGTGCGCCATTGCTAACCCTCCCCCCACTAAAATCCCCAATCTCACATTTCTCTCTCAGGCCCCCCACTGCCTCACCTCACCCGCGCCACCCCCGTGCTCGCCGTCCCCGGCCGTGCTCGCTGCCCCCGCCGACGACCCCCACCGCCCCCGC
>NC_041393.1:58670536-58671322 GCF_002162155.2 Triticum dicoccoides | reverse complement strand
CCGCCGCCGCCTCCAAATCTCTCTCTCGCTCCCGGTGGCGGCTGCCTCATCGGAGCTGCCCCTCGACGGCGGCCTCTGGTTAGTCTCTCTCCCTCCCTCCCTCTCTCCCCCGCTCATCCCCATGCGGTGCGGATTTAGTTTTGATCCCCGATGCGGTTCGTGCGGGAAGTGTTCGAGAGCCACCGCGTAGTCTTCACCGTTGGCACCTCCACCGCGTCGTCTTCACCGTCGGCACCTCCATCGCCATCGTCTTCACCGTACGCCCCTGTTCCCTCTCCTGCTCCCCCCGCACGCCTCCCCCCCACCGCACCTCTGCAGGAATGTGTTGTTGAATATTAGTCTGCATTTTTGCTAGTCGTGCTTGATTTCGAGCTCTTTGTAGTTACCTGGGGCTTGCCCTTGTGGTCCAATCTGCGAGCTGACTAATTTACTCTCTTTTTCACTAGTAGAAAAAGGGTCAAATGTGAAGCACATTAGTGCTGGTTTGTAAAAAACCCGGCACTAATGTGATCAATAGTGCCGGTTCGTGGCTGCGATCAATAGTACCAGTACGTGTTGAGCCTTTAGTACCGGTTCGTGCCACGAACCGGTACTAAAGGGGTAGTGGCAGGCTGGCGTCAGGCCGGGTCCCCACGAGCCCCTTTAGTACCGGTTTGTGTTACCAACCGGTACTAAAGGTCTAACCTATAGTACCGGCTCGTGCCACGAACCGGTACTAAAGGGGACAAGCCTTTAGTACTGGTTCGTGCCACGAACCGGTACTAAAGGGGCCAATTTTCAAACTCT
>NC_041393.1:58645470-58670372 GCF_002162155.2 Triticum dicoccoides | reverse complement strand
CAAAAAAGAAAATCCTTCAAGAGGTAGTTATATTACTATATCTACTAGTTAGGAAAATTTGAAAACTTAAATTTGGACATGTTTTGCAAAAAGTGTAGGGAAAATGTAAAACAGCTATAACTTTTGCATACGATGTCGGAAAAAACGTATAATATACTACGGCCTATTTGGAATTTTTTAGAATCCTCAAATTCAAAAAGGAAAAAAAGATATGGTCAAATTTCAATTTTTTTAAAAAAATTTGGTTAAATTTGGTCAAACTACTTATTCAAGAAGTATTAATGTTACTACATAATTATTCAAGAATATTAGTGTTACTAAATAATTATTTCAATTTTTTGAATTTTGGTCAAATCTGGTCAAACTATGGTCAAACTGTGGTCTAACTATGGTCAAACTTATTCAAGAAATATTAGCGTTACTAAATAATTACTGTTTTTTTAGAATAATAGTTTCAAACTCAAACGGTGAAATGTGTGACTTCATGCTCAAGCTAAACTCCTGAGGGTTAATAGGATTGACATCTTACTATTATCAGGAAAACAACAAGTGCAGACTCAGAAGCGAAGGAGAATAGAACCCGAAAGTTAAGCGTGCTCGGGCTAGAGTAGTGAGAGGAAGGGTGACCAGTCAGGAAGTTAGATGATTTGGAATGAGTGATCCACACTTGAGCAGTTAAGAGAGGTGATTAGAGACTAAATCATCAAATAATTCAGAAAAATTAAAAATCGGAAAAAATCGGAAAAAAAAATTTCAAAAAAAAAAATTTCAAAAAAAAAAACCTTTAGTACTGGTTGGTAACACCAACCGGTACTAAAGGTCCCCCATACCAGGGTGCGAGCTCACGCCAAGTGGTGGCACTTTAGCGCCGGTTCATGCCGAACCGGTACTAAAGGGGGGGGGCTTTAGTGCCTACCCTTTAGTGCCGGTTATGAAACCGGCACTAAAGGCCCTTACGAACCGGCGCTAAAGCTCCTTTTTCTACTAGTGTTTTTAGCTTAAAATCGGTGTAGGGTTAGTCATACCCTTGAATCTTGTTCGGTAGCTATAAATGCAGATTGATATTTCAATTGCAGATGCTTAGAATTAGTTCAACACAATACCTGTAATCCAGTTTAGTTGAGGTGATTTGTCATCTTCAAAACTCTTAAGAAAAAACTATTGTAATCCCTGACAATTGTTGTTAGTATTTTTTTTCAATTGTGTTGTGCTGTTTATAAGGATGTAGAAGTCACCCTAAAAAAGGATGTAAAAGTCTTTCAGTGCAGACTAACTTTGTAGGTTGGAGTTTGGTTAGCCACGGTTCAGCCAACTATTTCTAGCTTGATTGTTTGGCTGGTTTGGTAGATGGTGTAATCTAGTGTTGTGTCGCTGATGTATCTAGTGTCCATGAGTACTTATTAATCTGGTTAGAATTAGTTTAAGAATTGATCTATGTGTTTCAATGTGATTGTAGTTTTTCTTGTTATCAAGTTTAGTTGATGTTTATTTAAATATAGCTTATATGATCAGCCACTCTATGTATGATTGTGGCTTGAAGGTTCTTCCTTTTGCCTTCAAATTCTGTCTGGTGGCAATATTAGTCTGCATTTTTCACCTCTACAAGTATGTTTTGTGTGTGTTAACACATTTTAGGTCATTGTTAGCCTGCTTGAGAACCACTTTTGTCTATGTAGTACAACCTGTTGCATAGAGATAAATTTGGCAGTCACATGGCTTATCTTTTTATTAGGGATTACATGTTGCATCTCTCACAAAATTCTATCTAAAACAGTCTGAACCTGAAAGTGTGTTGTTGCACCTACAATAGCTACTAGGGACTACTTGAACTGAAAACTAAACTACAACTGCATGCTCTCTGATTCAGGTTTGTACCTAGATCAGATTGTATTTAGGCAGCACACTATACAAGCTTCACTATATTTTCAGATGTACAGGATGGTAGACGTGCATATCATCCCGTTCTTGTACTCTACAGTATTGTGTAGGCATGGTGTTAATATTGAGTTGGCATTACACTGGAATATAAGATGTTTAATGCCTGCAAACATGGCCTAATTTATTAACAAAGAGAACTCTATATCCTACTACTGTATGAAATTCATATGTGAAATGACACTACTGGAAAACAGGCTATAGATAATATAGACACTAATGGCGCATTATACATGCGGTGCGCCACTACTATATAGTAATGGCGCACCTATACATAATGCGCCATTAGTATCTAAAATAGTAATGGCGCACCTAGTAAAAAGTGTGCCATTACTATGTTTGACCATGCTTTGACCCACTTTTGGACATAGTAACTTTGACCCACTTTTGGACATAGTAATGGCGCACTTTTTCCTGATGCACCATTGCTATTTTTGATACTAATGGCGCATATTTTGTGCCGTGCGCCACTGCTAAGTTTGGAGGGAAGTGGTCCCAGGCAGAGAAATAGATATGGCGCATCTTATAGAATTTGCGCCATTAGTAATAATTGCGGATTGCATAGGAGGTGCGCCATTGTGGTTTTGTAGGTAAGTGCCGCAGCCCGACCGCCCACCATCTCTCTCCTCTCTCCCTCGCACGGAACCATATCATCATCTCGCTCACCCCACGCACACACACACACGTCTCTCGGCCTCGCCCCGGCCCCGATCCATGCCGCCTCCCAGTGCTCCCTCCTCTTCCTGCGCGGCGCCGGCCCTTGCCCTCCCTCGCGGCAGTCGCAGCCAAGGAGCCTGAGCTCAGTGGCGACGGATCGAAAGGCAGCGTCGGCGCTGGATCTGGGAGTGGTGGAGCCGCCGTCGTCTCCACTCGTCAGGAACCGGCCAGATCCGCCCCACGAGCTTCATAGGTGCCACCCCCTCTGCCACCAGCCACGGTGGCCTCCCCCGCTCTGTATCAGCGCGGATCCAGCCGCCATCTCCCGCAGCAACTGCGGCCTCGCCCTGCTCTGCCCCCGCTCCTCCTCCTCCTCCTTCGCGCCTTTGCCTCACTCCCCATCCTGGCCGCCGCGAGAGGCAACCTCGACCCGTCTCCCTCAGGTTCTCTCCGCTCTCACACCCTCCGTGTCCGTCCTCTGGATTCCGTTTCCCAGGGCCTTGCGCGCAGCGACGCACGCCGCACATGCTGGACCGGCGACTGATATTGTACATGTGGCTAGCTCGATAGGACGCTGATCCATTAGTTGGCTTGAATTCGTGGATAATGCCGCTGTTATTCACGGACTGGGACTGGTGTTAAGATAGACTGTCAGTGCACTGGCAGTGGTAGTGATGAAGAGCAAGAGCTCTCCGATGCATGATTTGGAGTGACTCCTACACTAATTCGTGAACCTAGATTCCTGAAATGGCACATATCTTCTTTCTGTCTGTCACCAAACTTGCTCTATCAATCAAGACTATGCATCCATTTGCTACTTGCTGGCCACATGTTAATTCAGCTCCCGCAATTAATGTTACCAAATGAATATCTACTCTGTTTACCCAAACTCGCTTTATCAGTCATGGTCGCATATCGATCTGCCACTTTCCTGCCATAGATTAGTTCAGCTCCCTGAGAAAATAAGAATAGAAAAAAATCAGCATTGATTTGGTCGTCTATTCATTCTTCATAAACTTCACATGCAATTTCTAGCACATGGTGTTCACCCAAGTAATAATCTGCTATTGTTAACCAGGTATCATCGATGAAAAACATGGGTCGTTTTCGCGTACTCTTCTTCAGGATAAGCTTGAGATCAAATATACTTCGTAATCAGAGCTTTCACTTTCTATTCATGTTCTTCTTGCGTGGCAATATTTGTTAAAACATGCCCCGCAATGGTTTTTCCAACAAATTTAGGGAATAAATGATTCGTGGGTATATGAGCAATTCTAAACTTGAGACTGCTATACAAGACTTTGGTGGCCCTGTGCTAATGTCTCCAGTATATACAGGTATATGATGTAATACTTTGCTCCCTGTTAATGAGTACGCTCAGAGTTTCTTGACTTTTTTTGGGATCATCAATTTGTTTAGCCATGTCATATAGATATTGTTATGATTGGTTAATATCCAACTGTGGTAGGTAGACGATAGAAATAAAATGCATTCTGATCTAAATGGGGTTCAGTAGTTCATAGTTACACTCATTGAGAGGTAATATAACTTAATATCAGTTTAATGTAACTTGCGGCGGAGGAGCAGAGGCGGCAGCCCGCGCGTAGGGCGGCTGCTCCGGCCAGCCCCTTCGACTTCTCCACCATGATGAACTTGCTGAATGTAACCAAGAGCTTATACTGAATTCTCTGAATGAAGCATTTACATTTTATTACTCTGTTTTGTTCTATTCATTTTCAAATGCGAGTTCTTGGAGGATTTTACATATACTACAGGTTGGAATCGGTTGTTAATTTGGTTGGGTTTCACTAAAGATATTCACATCCATTTTAACATATTCGAACTTGCTCAATGTAACCAAGCTCTACTGAAGCATTTTACAGTTTCTGCAAAACTAGAAATACTCTTCTGTGTTCTCTCCATTGTCAAAGTTGAGTTCTTGGGAAGATTTATTTATACAAGCTGGAATTTCCTGTGAATTTGTTTTGATTTCTTGGGAATTTGTGTGACAATTAAATTGAATTGTGGATTTTGTTGTGGCGTGGGCGCAGGACCCGAGCATCAAGGAGATGGCGGAGCAGATCACCAAGGACCCGTCCTTCAGCGAGATGCCCCGTAAATCTACTATATGATCAATCAAAACACGTTTGGTCCAAAGTCCAAACTTAATGGTAAACAAGAGGCTAATCTTTCTATTTTTGTTTGTTATGTGGTTTGCACTTTCTGTTTCCTTGAACAGTTTACCATTCATCTAATTTACATTTTTATGTTAACTTTAGCAATTAATTTACCTCAAACAAGGTAATTAATATGATAATTATCCCCTGTGTATACCGCAAGTATGTAACTTACTATAATTATGTTAATAAATTACAATGTTTGTGACCCACTGTTTAATAAAATGCTCTTATCACAAGGTGTGATATTGTGGCATATTTACCCTGGAGCTATCATATATATGGAGCTGACTTTGTTCCTGGAGGTGAGCATATATTGTTGATCTTCTCATGTCAGTTGCAGCAGTTCCTTGATTCACAATTTATATAGTATGGTATAGTGGTTATATTTGGAGGTTTATCCCTGTGAAATAATCACCGCAAGGTGAGTACTTTCTGCAGCTAATGTACTTTCTGCAGTACTTGTAAATTCTTTGGCTCCTCTTTAATCTGGTGCAATTACTTAACTGACCATAATAGCCCTGACACTTGTAAGTAACCATATCATTCAAACATCCAATTAAATCTATTCTACTACATTTCCTGGGATGAAATTGTGATGACGGGAGTGACATTAAACAGCTTGAACATCTAATTGTGCATGTACTCCATTGTTATATACTGATCCATCTTGTCTTTGCCCCATGTTAACGTTCAAATTGTTAAATGCATTCAAGTGTTAATTGCAGGAGCAGACACAGAGGAGGAATCTGCTACCTCAAAGCAGTTGATCGACGCCGGGAGGGTGGGTACGTGATGTCGGAGGCTGCCGGGAGGGTGGTGACGAGCTACCGAAGAGATGAGTTCTGGCTCTCCTCGATGCCAGGACAAGGCGCTGTTGCCGATCGGACATGGACTCGATTGATTTTGATTTGAAATATGACGGGTTGTAATGTAAAATGTACTTCAGTTCAAAATTTCCTCCCCTTGCGAGAGGTATTCTTGGACGGAGGGAGTAGAAGATTAGCTATAGGATTTTGTTTTATTTCTGTGCAATTTTCTTTTTATTGGATAATTGTAAAGACATGGTAATATTCTTGCTATAATAAAAATTATGGTTATATTTCATTTTTTGTTTTTAAATTATTTTTCCTTATAGGTTGTTTTTTGTAAATTTGTACTTTTTTTGTTTTCCAAATATACTATTAGTGGCGCATTTCAGCCTTTATTGGTGGCGCACCTATCTTTTTAGCTAGTGGCGCACCTCTAAGGTTACTAGTGGCGCACTTGGCTTCATTACTAGTGGGGCACCTAAGGGTTAGTAATGGCGCACCAAACGTGCGCCATTACTAAAACTTACTAATGGCGTGCTAGTAATGACGCACCTAATGTGCGCCATTAGTAGCCAAAATAGGTGCGCCATTAATAACCTGTTTTCCAGTAGTGTGAGCTGACAATAGGATTATCTACTACTCCATAGGTTTGCTGGACAATTGTCATTCTTCTTAAAGACAGTTCTACAGGCCTTGTTGGACAAGGAAATTCTCCCCTTTGTCGTGTTCTTATGTCAAATATATCATGTTTATGTTTTTATAATGATGACACTATGCTGATAATCTATAATCCACCAAGTTCTTACCAGAAAAAACGATGAAAAGATAAAGAAAACATATGTTTCCTAAGTTAATGCACCTATTTGCAAGGCCCCATATGTATACATTACCAATGCAGTACTATTATTGTCGGTAATTTTTTATTACATTTCTTTTGCTCTTTGTACCTCATAAGTGAGCAGAGCAAAGTTCCTCTCTGTACCTCATAAGGGAGTAGTATTTCATTTGTTATTGTGTAAGACAGAATTTTTTTGTTTCGTACAACTGCAATTTCATTTATGTTGTTATAAGTTTGTTGCTGTCAGCATGAGTTAACTTGGTATGCAGTAGGCACTGGTCTCATTCTTAGACCGACACACCCGCAGCGCGCATTCAGCATGTCGATAATGATTTTGGCATCAGTGTGAGGCAGTAGTGTGCGACGCAATTCCTTCATTGGATAATAATTTTGCAGGTACCCCAAGAGGCCCTTGAGTTTGCCAGAATGTCGATTAACTTCCATTCTGGCAAATTCGGGTACTCCATATGTCCTATTTTCAGCAAAGGTCATGCTGAAATTTTCCGTGAATTTTAGCATGACTTTGCTAAAAATAGGACATATGGGGTACTTGCGACTAATGCATGGGCCGGGGTTTGAATTCCCCTAGTCGTTTTCTCGCTACTCTGCTCTGCCCACATGCACCTAAACTTGTAAAGGTTGTCATACTCCACCCTTGAATTGTCACACAGTTTCATCAATGAAATAAAAACATTGTAATTAATTGGACAAGTGTTATTTACATACTTTGGCGTGCAGGACCACCATTGTTTCACCACTAGCAATGTTTCTGTTGTCACTGCTTGTGTCATCAGTTTCTGAGCTTTCAATTGGACAGATTGTCTCAACAATGTTTGAGAACCATACCTTCCTCCTCTTCTTATTCCTTCCTCATTTTGCCCTCGTGTTGCTCTTTCGGCTCTTAGACCATTTAACAATGCTTTGCCCTCCAAAACCAGCAATTGAAGTAATGCGACTCCGCCCTACGAACCACACATTTCTGTCACTTGTTATGTAATCATATTCTCATACTTTTTGAAAATATTTGCTTTGCCACTTAGCTCCAATGGGTGATTCTGTGCTTCGATCATTCTGACCACCTACGTACGCAACACAACCAGAAAATCAGTACACACATTGTCACCTGAACAACTTCTTATTATCAACAAATATTGTATACATATATACCTGGACCGTGCCCTCCTTCCGGCCTTGAATCTTGAGCAGCATTATCTTAGGATGCCTCGATGTCGACAAACCCTAAATGATGAGACCATGATAATTCCTCACAAACCAACCCTTAAATAACACTGAGCCATTATGCCGTCACCCTTGAAGCCTTGCGGGCATTTGCAGGCCTTAGCTTGTTCATTTTGTAGATTTCCAAAATTCAGTTTTGTAGGCCCTTGACAATAACCAACTTTTTGACCAAACTTTTTTCCTATTTAGAGCGAAACATGGCCCACAACGTTGAGGCCGGCGGATCAGGCAAGGCATTCTGGGAGCTGTCCCAGGAGATGGAGGAAGAACCTCACCGCTATGAGGACGCCGCGGAAGACACCGATTGACGGTGTCCTGGACTAGGGGGTACTCACCACGTCGTCTCCCGATCAGTTAGATTGGGCCGAGGACCCCCATGGTCATATACTCATGGGCCAGTTCGGACAGTTGCCGCATACAAGGAAGATTCCACAAGACTTGGTGATCAAGACAAGGACTCCTCCCCACCGGCGTATTCGGCTTGCACTCTTGTTATCCTAGGCCTCCGATACATAATATAAACCGATGCCAGGCTAGTTGATAGATCATGACATTACTCATTATACCTCTAGGGTTTAGACCACAACATATGATCTCGAGGTAGATCAACTCTTGTAACCCCTATACTCATTATAGTCAATCAAGCAGCATGTAGGGTATTATCTCATCAAGAGAGCCCAAAACTGGGTAAAATCCGATGTTCATGTTACCATTGATCCTAAGACGCATAGCTTGGGACCCCCTACCCGAGATCCGCCGGTTTTGACACGGACATTAGTGCTTTCATTGAGATTTCCGCTGTGTGATCGGCGAAAGGATCAATGGCTCGACTGCAGGTCAACTGCGACGTCGGTTTCTTTGTCACCAGCTCGACTAGTAACCTTGGCTTGACCGAGGACTGTGCCCTACCTCCGATCGTCATGTTCGGATAAGGGTCTTCGTCAACATCAACTCCGATCTCTATCAAGATTATGGAGGAGTCATCTATGGAGCTCCAGGGCTCAACGTCAGCATTGCCCTCGGGCGACCGTGCTGTTTTTCTAGATAGAAAACTCGTATCCGCCGCTGCCTCCTCTAGTGTCACCTAAACAATTGCTTTGGTGGAATTATGCGGAATTAAGTCTACAACAACCCTGCAAAAATTTTGTCGAGTTCCGAGGGAGGAATCTCCGGCAATCTCCGATATACCGGAGCCCTGTTGAATCTGGACGAGAATCCGGACGAGTTTGGAGCGGGGTGTCCAGCATCTAGCTCGGACGCCCTTTGGAAGATCAAACTCTTGATCGGCTGCGGAATTCCCATATCTACCGCCTGCCAAAAATTCAGCTCGATCCGACCGTCCGAACTCCGGGAACCTTCCGATTAGTGCATCACTTTTTGAATCTGTTTTCTGCGCGAGAACGAATCCGACCCAAGTTCATCTCCTTTACGAAAGGGATTTCAGACATCCTTTTTTAAGGATGTTTTCGTATGGGGCATTGTATTTTATTCTCAAACACATCCCATTAATATTAAAAGCATTTTTGCAATGCGATCCTCACCATCGTGCCGGTGTCAAACCGGCCTGACAACATCACTCCACGGTGGCCGACCTGCGCTAGACACGTCCTCGCTTTGTTGAGCCGAGCTCAACTTCTTCGGATCATCATCTTGGCCAGCCGAACAATAGTTTGGCATCGCAGAAGATAAATCGTCACCAACATCGCCGCCCCACGGATTACACGGGGCGGGCACACCGGCATCGCTGCACAGTCACTTCACCAAGCCAGCATTGATCACGTCACAAGCTACGACTTGCATCGGCATGGCCGAACTGTTGCTTCATCGAGCCAATGTCCATCACGCCAAACTACTTCAACACCTCGGCTGAGACATCTCCTCACCGACCTGCTCCGTCTCCTTGCCTGGACTGGGGGCTTCGTCATCCCTTCGTCAGCTTACCTCAGAGACTCCAGCGTCAACGGCCGACCAGCTTCATCACATTAGCTGGACCACGGGCTTTGCCTGGGCGAGCCAACCTTTGCCAGGATCGTCATGCCTTCACTTTATCACCCATTAGGCAATGGGTGTAGGGATCAAGTCCCAATTTTGGGAGTAACCTTTCTTAGGACCGCTACAACAAATAAACCAGGTGCTACTGATCCAAGCAATTTTTGCTTGTTTGGGTTTATTTTTCCCAAGGAATTATTACTCTGCTTTGTTCGATCATCTATACACAGGTCTATCAAATGGTGGCCGCATTAATGACGGTTGCGTGGTGATTCAATCAATTTCCGTGCATAGTTCGGTGAACGCCGTATCCGGAGCTCAGACCGACCTTTGAATTCGGGCTTTGTCACGGCTTCACTGCGTCACGCCTATGCCCTGCATTGACATTGACCTCGACACTCAGGCCATATCTCTTTCATTATTTACATCACTTATATTAAATAAGTAGAAGAATTTTTTTATACAGTATTATCTTTATTTGTCATTACTTTTGGTTTGCACTATTTTATCTATGCAGCCAATCGACTCAGACTGAGCCGTGCTGTCGCCACCGTCGGCGAATTGTGTTTTCGCCTTGGCGCGCCGCGGCTAGACTGGGGGCTTCGTCTTCTCGGAGTGTCGAACTCTCTGCTCGGCCACCTTGGGACCAGCCTGGGGGCTGAACCTTGTCCTGCATCAAGCTCGAACTGCATCATCAATGCTGAACACATTAACCAGCTAAGTCGCTCTCATACTCAGAAACTTTCAGTTTTAAATTTTGTTCGGTGTGACCAAGCATTATACCTTTTTGGCACAAAGCTGTTTGTGACTAAGTTCCTTGTCAAAACTTTGTTTGCGCCGCACATATTCTCATACCCCGTTCATTTGGGGGCTCCCTTGATGAAGCTTTTCCTCTTGCATATGATTATACTTGTACGGCTTCGTTCCTTGTTCGTGTATTACGCCACAATATGCACCATGTTGACTTAAGCGATTTGCAAGATTGGTTGCCTGGCTCCTATGCTTACCCCTACGTTTCCGATTGTTCGGCTAGGGAGTAAAGGGAGCACATCTGCGATTGTCACGACCGGTTCATCCGAGCCGGACCTCAGACTGGGTGAAGCCGAAAGCTAGCACTCTTATTGTTTTCAACAATGGTCGGCACACAATGGAACTCATGAGTACAAAAAATCTATTGCACAAGTCTCATAATAATAATGAGCAACCGAAGAAAGGTATCAGTGGGGGCACTATTTTCTTCGAAGATGCTTCTTACACTTCGTTAGTAATATAGCATAAGTTCCCTGAGCGCGCTTTGTCTGTTACAGCCTCATGGCCTGATTGCCTGGTTATCAGAAACACCGTCGATATTCTCGACAGGTGGAGTACATAACACTCTTCGGTCCTTGACCGAAGAGGGAGAAGCCGACGGTCGGTTAAGACGCGTTCAAAGTTTGGGTGAACATAGATATGATATAAGTACTTCGGTACGCACAATCATTATAACATAAAATTCTTTTACCCAAGTCAATCGGGGGCTCTTAAATTTATGTGAGCTGTTTTATAATAAGTGTTCTTCTTCCTAGTCATTGCGAAGTCTTTTTTTATCACTCCTTTTTTCGATGCGAGTGTGTGTACAATAGCCGGATTTGTCTCTCAAAGCCACTAAAGTTTGCTAAAACTGGCCTAGCAAGAAGTACTCCGCCTTCGGGGTAGGAGGTTGAAGTCGTAGGCTGACCCGCTTGAAGTCTTGAGATAGGATGTGTCATGTTAAAGCACGACAGAAGCATAATTTTTTTCTCTAAGATCAATTTTCTGATTGGCACCGAACAATTAATCTAGTTTGGACGTTGAGTTTTTACTGACGTCTTTTGGGTTTTCCAATCCTATAGAACTCTTCAACTATTTGTGTGTTTTCCGCATACGTCTCGCAGTGCAACGCCGAACACCTTTAGAGTTTCGGCAAAAATTCTCGGATATTGCTATATATGCATCGGTTTCGAATTGTGTCTTCGGTCGATAGTTGGGTTGCCCGGCTCCTGTTCTTGCCTCCTACATTCCGCTTTGTTCGGTTAGGTGTGCAAAAGGAGAACCACTGCGATTGTGCTTCCAACTCGCATGGTTAAGCACCTCGGTAGAGAAAGCCGAAAACTGACTGTCACAATAAGCATAAACTGGTCAGTGATCCGATGACTATGTTAAATGACGGGCCATTCATAACATTGGTCGAAGTGTTTACGGCTTGACCTCGGCTGTCGCCGAACACTAAGCGGGGGGCTACTTGTTGGCCTCCCAACTTTAAGCTCCTATGACTAAGTGAAAGTTATAAAGCCTGCATATCTGATTGCCTCGTTTCCGCCAACATAACCGTCTTCGGGCACCGAGACATCGGCTAAGGGTTGTTTTGTTATTTCGAAAACACCCTGCGTAGCATCTACAAGGGGGTAGAAGCCGACGATGGCCACTTTCAGATTATAAACGGTCGCAACAGAAGTGAAAATTTGGGTTCATCTAGACCATAGAGTTTGGAAGCTTTCCCCGAACTAAATCCTCAGTATTTTCCTCCCACATTGATCAGAGCTGAGGTTTCACGATCATGCTTAGCATGACAACCCAAAGAAAGGAACCAGTAGCAGGACTATTTTCTTTGGAAGATGTTTCTTATGTTAAACAATAATATAACATGTCTCTCTGCGTACCTTTGTTTATAAAACCGTATGGCCGGATTGCCTTGTTTGCCGTAAATCTTTGCCCTCATAAAGGCTTTATAAAGTGGGACAAACACTCCCCGGCTACTGGTCGAGAAGGTTGAAGCCAATGGCCGGTCAACAAAGTTCTGTACAATGCGGATCCGAGCATTGATGTTGTAAAGTGCTTGGATACATAGAATCATTACACATAATTTGTGACTTTACTTTGGATATCGATCCTTAATTCGGCCACCCATGCCCACATTAAGGCTCAGGGGCTACTAGGCTTTGGGCTTATTATTTGCAAATATTAAAAGGGGTACATCAATCCCCTGATCTGATGTTGCCACCCGACCAGTGTCTCGACAGCTACTACATTGGCAATCCAATGCAGCAGAAAATTTAAAGTGCAATATAGTTTTCGAGGAGATTATTATCCTCAGGTTGGTCGGCCGCACCCAACCTGATTCTCGAGGACTTTGCACACCGCGTTTCTATTCCTACGTATGCTGCCGAGCTAGGAGTTGATCCTCAGGCCGATTTCGCGCATCGACCTGAGTCTCAGGGGCTACTAGGATCAGCGGTTTCATGTTTTCCTTCAGGTGCATCTCGGGTTTTAGACCGATGCACACACCTTGAGGGCTACTGGCTATATATCTCGGCAGAGAATAAATTGCACCAATCAAAAAATCAGCCCGCAATCAGGGGTGGTGCACCACCTCGGAAGCAGTCCGGCATTAAGCTCGGGTGCCAGTGGCTGGCTCCATAGAGGGCATTTCTGGCATTAATCTCGGCTAAACTCCTTCAACTCGTTGAACTCAGATGGTCTATGACATCTAAGATACAGTCCGGCATTGGAGCTTGGACACAGTCCGGCGTTAGAGCTTAGATACATTCTAGCATCGGAGTTCGGAAGCGGTCCGACGTTAGTGCTTAGATGCAAAAGATACCTCGAATGCAATCTGGCTTTGGAGCTCGGACACAAGAGGACACTGCCGCCCGGGAATAACTTCAAACCTGAGGTGTGAAATAATAATAACAAGGCATGGGTAAAGGCTGGAAACTTAAAGGGGCTCCTCGGATACCCGACATGTAAACTCTTCGGATTTACTTCACGATCCTCAAGATCAAAGATGAGAAGATTTGTTGAACCAGTTTTCAAGGCCGACGACTGAAGATGAAGAACAGTTCGGAAGAATCGAGGAGCGTCCCCAACTTGAAGACCAGTTCAGGGGGCTACTGACGGTGTCCTGGACTAGGGGGTACTCACCACGTTGTCTCCCGATCAGTTAGATTGGGCCGAGGACCCCCATGGCCGTATACTCATGGGCTAGTTCGGAAAGTTGCCGCATACAAGGAAGATTCAACAAGACTTAGTGATCAAGACAAGGACTCCTCCCCATCGGCGTATTCGGCTAGGACTCTTGTTATCCTAGGCCTCTGGTACATTATATAAACCGATGCCAGGCTAGTTGATAGATCATGACATTACTCATCAAACCTGTAGGGTTTAGACGACAACATATGATCTCGAGGTAGATCAACTCTTGTAACCACTATAATCATTATAGTCAATCAAGCAGCATGTAGGGTATTATCTCATCAAGAGAGCCCGAAGCTGGGTAAAATCCTGTGTTCATGTTACCATTGATCCTAAGACGCATAGCTTGGGACCCCCTACCTGAGATCCGCCAATTTTGACACCGACACCAATCCCGACTACACGACCCCTAGTGGCGTCGGGGATGACACCACTGATGGTGCCGCCGAGGATGCCACCACTGATGATGGCAGTGCACGCACAGATGGCAGCCAACCAAAGAGGTAACGGAAGGACCGGCGCCCGAACATGCTCGGCACCGTCAAGGAGGAAATTACTGAAGTGTCCACCGCGGGGCATCCAACAGCGCCCAAAGAGTTAGTCAAGGGGTATTCGGTTCAACTCGGGTGCATTCTCCGGAGCACCGTCTCGATCAACACCTAGAACCTAAGGCATCCTGACCGAGGGAATTTGCGCAACCTCCTCTTCACGAAGCTGCACAAACGATACAAGTTCCTCGTTGACTTTGCAAACACACGCCACTCAGGGAATAAAGTGAACAGTGCCGCCCTCACGAAGATGAGCATGGCCCTGTCTACTTAGAGAAGCGCGGTGGGGCATATGATTCTACAACGCCAGCAAACAATCAAGCAGGGGGCTCCTAAGTCGGGGATGACTCTGATTACCAACTTGTTACACGCACTATGCGGCTATATCTCCCACGTGTCGAAGCACGACCTAGAGGCATAACCGCATTGTGGTTTTGTCGCAAGAAGGGTCATCTTCACACAATCCCATGTAATGAACACGAATGGGATAAAGAGTTGGCTTAGAATCGCCACTTCACACAATGAACATGAAATAAATCATACATCATTCAGAGTACACACATATAGTCCGACTACGGACGAAGCCAAAAGAAAAGAAGATAACCCAACTGCTAGATCCCCGATCGTCCCAACTGGGCTCCACTACTGATCAACATGAAACAAAACATAGCAACGACCAAGATCTGCGTTGAGATCCCATCTGAGCTCGGTTGCATTATCTGCACTGGTATCATCGGCACCTGCAACTGTTGTGATAGTATCTGGTGAGTCACGAGGACTCAGCAATCTCAAAACCCGCGAGATCAAGACTATTTAAGCTTATGGGTAGGAAGTGGTAATGAGGTGGAGTTGCAGCAAGCACTAAGCAAATATGGTGGCTAACATACGCAAATAAGAGCGAGAAGAGAGCAAACGGAACGGTCGTGAACTAGCAATGATCAAGAAGTGATCTTGAACTCCTACTTACGTCAAACATAACCCAAAACCGTGTTCACTTCCCGGACTCCGCCGAAAAGAGACCATCACGGCTATACACGCGGTTGATGCGTTTTAAATCAGATCTGGTGTCAAGTTATCTACAACCGGACATTAACAAATTCCCATCTGCCTATAACCGCAGGCACGGCTTTCGAAAGATTATACCCTGCAGGGGTGTCCCAAATTAGCCCATCACAAGCTCTCACGGTCAACGAAGGATATTCCTTCTCCCAGGAAGACCCGATCAGACTCGGAATCCCGGTTTACAAGACATTTCGACAATGGTAAAACAAGACTAGCAAAGCCTCCCATTGTGCCGACAAATCCCGATAGGAGCTGCACATATCTCGTTCTCAGGGCACACCGGATTGTCCAAACTTCCGGTAGGCCAGCCCAGAGTTGCCCCTGGTGGCCACCGGCGGCTGACAGGTTGGACCAACACTCACGACGGGCACTGGCCCGGGGGGGTAAAATAAAGATGACCCTTGAGTCTGCAGAACCCAAGGGAAAAAGGCTTAGGTGGCAAATGTTAAAACCAAGGTTGGGCCTTGCTGGAGGAGTTTTATTCAAAGCGAACTGTGAAGGGGGTCCCATAAATCACCCAACCGCGTGAGGAACGCAAAATCCGGGAACATAACACCGGTATGACGGAAAACTAGGGCGGCAAGAGTGGAACAAAACACCAGGCATAAGGCCGAGTCTTCCACCCTTTACCAAATATATAGATGCATTAATAATATAAGAGATATTGTGATATCCCAACATAATCCTGTCCATCATGGAGCAATCTTCAACTTCACCTGCAACTAACAATGCTATAAGAGGGGCTGAGCAAAGCGGGTAACATAGCCAAGCAACGGTTTGCTAGGAAGGGTGAAAAGGTTAGAGGCTGACAAGGCAATTTGGGAGGCATGGTAAAACAAGTGATAGGTAGCGCAGCATAGCGATAGAACGAAGCAACTAGCAAGCAAAGATAGAAGTGATATCGAGGGTAATAGTCATCTTGCCTGAGATCCCGCTAGGAAGAACGAGTCCAAGAAGAAGACAAATGGACGTAGTCGAACGAATCCTCACAACTCTGGAACGAAACCGAAGCTAACGAGAGAAGCAAACCGGAAAGAAACAAACAACATGGTAAACACACAAGCATAAACATGTCATGATGCACAAACATGTATGATGCATGTCCGGTTTAATGAGGCATGGCATGGCAATATGCAAAAACAACACTACAAGTTAAGTGGAGCTCAATACGCAACGAGTTGCATATTGACGGAACACCACAACAATTATTTAGTTCTCTCTCGGTTATGTATCCAACAATTTTAAATGTTATTAAACATGGCAAGGGGTGAAGCATGAGCAAACCACCTATTTAGGCAAGTTTAAATGAGGCTGGAAACAACAAACAACAATTCCGGAAATCCCCATATGTCATTTAGTAGTTTAAAGCAAACACGATTTTAAACATTTTAATTGTTGTTATCATGATGCGAATGACAAATGCAAGTTTATGCCATTTTATGAAAACGTTAACATGAGCATGATACGAGGCATTTGTCACCATGGCGGAACAAAACGGGTGCCACGGCAACGAATGCGAAAATGATGCCACGACAACATATCGGTTCCGGTAGCTCATGGGGATACCGGTGCAAAAGAAGGTGTGGATTTGCAGAACATGCAAAGGATGGTGGGGTGATCCCGGATCCGGGTTCCCACGGGACGGCGGCATGGCAAACGAGGAACGTGCAAGGAACAATTCGGACACGGTCCAAACATAGGGTGCATCTCATACAACACATGCAATCGTTCACGGGTGGTCATCTCGGGGTTATACCTTCGAAGCGTGCATTTTCGGGGCGGATCGAGTTCGACGAAGAAAGTAGTGGTACACGGGTCGTAGGGGAAGTAGTCGTTCATGTTTCGTAGTTGTACATGTTGGCGGTAGTGGAAGTAGTCGTACACGTTCGTATCAAAGAGGTACTTGATGACTCCAAGCCCTTCGAGGTCGACGGTAGTCGTACACGGGTCTTCGTGATGGTAGGCGTACACACGTTGTAGTCGAACTTGACATCCACGAGGTCGACGGTAGTGGTCCTTGTCGCAAGCCACGCAAAGGGCGCTCGTTCAGGCATCGGTCTTGACGAAGGTGACCCTGGTGCAAGTGATTCAAATCTATAGACGACTTGGTGAAAACCCCATGGCCTCAGGTCGGTGTGGCACTTGGATCTCGTTGTGCGGGGCTAGGAGTCGACCTGAGCATCTCGGTGGACATGAAGGCAGCGGCAGGCGTCAACGGCGCAACAATAGTAGGAGAGGCGGAGCAGCGGCAGGAGGGAGCACGAAACTGCGAGAAGGAGGCCGAGAAGGTAGCGCTCTGCAGCTTGATGGAGCGGAGCTCGGCGTTGTCCGGAACCAGAAGCACACGAGGCGAACGGGGCAGGAGCGCGACGGCGTCATCTCGCAGAGCAGCGTCGGCCTCCTGCTGGTCAACAGAGGGAGAGGGTGAGGACACCAGAGAAAACAAAGAAGGGAAACAAGAGGAGAGGGCGGCGCTGTGACCTGCTGGTCGCCGACGACGTCGTCAGGCGAGTGGCAGGGGCCTCGGGCATGGATGCAGCCGCTTGGGGTCGGCGAATGGAGGCGGGCGACAGAGGAGCTACCAAGGCACGAGGGGGCCGGGATTGACGGGACCGGGCATGGGGCTTCAAGGCGAGGAGGAGGCGCGACGCTGACGAGGCCAGGGAGACGTGGCGGCGGAGGGAGACTCGCGAGGGGCCATGGCCAGAGGGAGAGGCTGAGGGGATCGAGCGAGAGGAGGGTTCGGGCGCGGGCGCGGCTTCCTGGCGCTGGTAGCGGGCGAGCGAGTGGGGATCGAGGAAGAGGGAGATGGCGGCGCGAGGGAGGCAATCGGGAGAGATGGGGATCGGGTAGGGGCTAGGGTTAACAGGGGGTAGTTGGGCCTTAGAGGTTAGATGGGCTGGCCCGGTCCTTGGGCCAAAATTAGGCTTCTCTCTCTCTCACTAATTCTTATTTCCTTTAGCAGAAAACAAATTAGAGAGAAGAAAAAGAAAGAGAGGGTTAAGGAAAGAATTTGCGCATGGGGGATAATTTTCCCGGACTTGCAAAAATATGCTCGTTCCAAGAAAAATAGAAAGGCCATGATTGAAAGATTTAAATTCAAACTCATTTTAATTTAATTCAAATGGGTTTGAACTAGTACTTGATAAAAGTAAGGTCCAAAAATGTTCGGATTTTTGGTGGAGCTCCGAAAAATGATGAAAGAAATTATGGGCAAGGTTGGAGACCAAGAATTGAGATAACAACGACTTGGGATATTTGCAAGTGGGTCATGGTTAATTCCAAATAGATGGAATAATTTATAATAGCTCTCTAATATTGGGAGGATATGTTATAAAGGGAAGTCACATGTGAATTCCCTCGATTTAAATGGATCGAAGATCCATACAATTTATTTAGTTGAGTTTTTAAAATTAATGATATGATGGCATGATGACATGATGCAATGTACATGATGCAGAGATGAATGCACGAACAAAACAAAATCACACAACGAATCTCAGAAACCATGGAAGGCATCTGAAGCTCCGGTCTTAGGGTGTCACATCAGGGCACAAGTGGCGCGGATTCCGTAGATGGTCCAAGAGCAAGTGCGATTCCAATTGGGAGGGGCGATCACCGCCATTGGGCCTACCTTGATTGAGGGGCTGCAGGCATGGATTGCGGGCGGCCAACAGGGGCCGCCCCTGGTTCCCAACTTCACGGCCAGCAACTCGCACAACACGCAGGTGGCGCCATTGGTGTCTCTGGAGGAGGCGGCATTGCTGTCTCCGGCACCGGCGCGGGCATTGGAGCTTATTAATGCGCCCAGGTGTGCGAAGAATACGCCGGCCGGCTCCTCGGCAGCAAGCGGCCCCTCCGTCACTTGCACTCCCGCCGTCGACGGTGCCTCGACATTAGCCGAGCTCGATACCATCACGGTAACTAAGCCTCTCGGCCGAGGACTTCATCTCCTTGCCTTTTACTGGGCATCCCCTGATGACCTACATGTTTTCGCAGGGTGCCGGCGCCGATGTTCCATGCACTCTTCTGCACTTCGTGGGCGGCGAGTTGATCGGTGTTGCCAAGGGCAGAATCGTTCATCCGGGCAACCCCGTGTTCGACGGTAATCAGATGCCACCCACCGTGTATAAGGTTCAACTGGTTCGGGTGCTGCCAGGCTGCGATGACTTGTTACCTCCGTTGCGACCCGCTCGGGCCGACCAAGATGATGTGATGACCCTCAGTGCCTGCTTAAGCTGGCCCCTGCTTTGGCCCAAGAGCCAGATTCGTTTGGGGGCAGGGGACACCACCCCATAGACAACACTGCCAGTCGTGCCGGCGCCAAGCCATTGTAAGAACACCGCAACGCTACCGGACATGCCGGACATGCATATGGCATAGGATTCGAACATGCATATGGCACAGCATCCGGACGACGACGACGATGGTACATTTACCAAGGTCGATAAGTACTTTGCCGAACATGGGTACGGTGACGAATTCTTGGGGCCTCCTTCTCAATAACCCAACCCTGCAAAAGACGACCGCGATCTAGCTAGTACCGCGGTGAAACCCAATTGCAACAGGCGTCGTCTGGCGTTCAGTTCTCAGGAGACGCCTCCAGCTGCCGCCTTCACGGAGCCTTAGATAGCCGAGGTGCGAAATATTATCAGCCCCAACACACACAAGAAGGTGGTCTCTGAGCAGAACTCGATCCTATTACAGCAGAAGAAGAAGAAGGGACGGAAAATAAAGACTAACAAGGGTGCAAGCCAGCCGGCACCGAGTACGATCCGTGCTCAGGACGGGCCACCTTCACCTAAGGATATCTCGAGGAGGGTGCATGTGGTGGGTAGGCCGATGCTACCGACTAATCTGCTCAATGCTGCAACCAGTGCTATGTGGAGTCTGCATGACAATGTTCTTTCTTTGGAGAAGTGGCGTCTCTCCGAGAATGATGTGGCATACCCGGTTTTCGTGGCCAAGGTGCCAGAGGGCAAGGACTTTGTCGATAGCGCCATTGGGGGTATGATCTTCCTGCGGTTTGTTGACATCTTTGCTATGTTTAACCTTCGTCCGCCGCACTACACCTTCATTCGGCTCTTTTCGTTGAGTATGGAGATGCGGATCATTAGAGACAAGACCCCGGACATCGTGATAGTCGACCCCTTCTACATGTGTGCCAAGATCTTGGGTAGCGCTGGGTACCGGCAAGTCGTGAGTTCATACCTCGAAGGCATCATTCTGGCAAACCCAGATAAGGATAACTTCCTCGTGCCTTACTTTCCCGAGTAAGTCATCCCCTCACCGCCCCGTAACATATGATTTATTAGATTTCGATCGTTCTTTTTTCTAACATTCCATGTTTTGTGCAGTGACACACATTGCACAATCATCCTCTTAAGCCCTAAATATACCATGGCCACGTATTTCGACTCAGACCGTCAGTCGAAGAAAGACTACACAAATATCAAGAAAGTTCTTGATGAAGCTCTTCCCGGCTACACTAGATCTGGAGGCACCTTCAGCAGGACAATTCGTAGGTACGGCCAACACATGTTCACCCACAATACGACATTCCCCTGCGTCAAGCAGCTGCCTGGCGGTTAGAAGGATGCCTAATCACCTTCTGCTACCAAATAATCACATGCGGGCGATCATACGGGACCATAATCACCTTCTGCTACCAAATAATCTCAAAGATTGGCCGCACGCTTGTCGGCAATCCAGGACGCGGACATCAGACAAGAATTCTTTCGCATCTAGTCGGATTTTACGGAAATCATCCATCAAGATATCCTTCGTACCTCGGGGTAGTTCTACCTCGGATTTCAACCATCCAACAGTGAGACAGAAACAACGCTACAAATGCAGGCTGACAACGACCATGATTTCATGACCATCATGAAAGACGGCGGCTTCATCCATGTTCCAGTCGCTGAGTCGAGTCGAAAATAGTGATGCTATGTAGTTATGAAATATCGACTAGCTCATGTTGTAATTAAACTTTAATGAACTTGTATGTCTCTTTGGTTTGCACAATCATTCAACTTATATGTAATCGATGCTATTTACTAGTAGGACCATGAATCGTGCTATTAATGTGTTGCTTTTCTCTTCCGATCCTTTTGTTGCATACTTATATATTGCTTGTGTATTGTCTATGAATTGCTAATAATATTTTGTTTGGCTAGTGCATAGAGATGCTGTCGTATGTTGTGTACAAGGGTAAGGTTCCCGGTGTCAGGACCCCGACTCGATGTCACATCGATCTAGCCGGTAACACCTCATATCACTTTGCGGCCTCACACACGGTATCCCCACGGGTGTCGCCTTACTTTTGCCCGGGACCGTTTGCGCCTTTTGGCTCACGTATATGATAGTGTCGCTAGCATCCATATGATAAGGAGCCCGGGCTGACATGACTAGTTGTAGACCCAAAGTGGCACAGACTTACAGGGACAGGCATCCATGACCCAGCTTCGAACGTGTCGGTCATCAGCAAGTGGGTCCGGGCTGTAGCACTGGGCTAGCAGGACTCCGGTAAACCGGGCTGTAGCGGGCTAGCAGGACTCCGGTACTCAATGCGTGACATTTCCCCGAAGGGACAGACACAGGAACGAAGAAGGACACATGCCGGCCAGCCTAAGTGTTCCAGAGCAGTAGCAAGCTACCATGGCTCAACGGTAACACTAGGAGACATTTCCCGGTAAGAGAGGCTACTAAAGATAAACAACTAGATAGTCAGATCCCACACATACCAAGCATTTCAATCATACACACAATATGCCCGATATGTGCAAATACAATGAAGCATCACAACATGACTCTACGACACAAGTTCTTTATTTAAGGCTCAGAGAGCCATACATAACATACACAAAGGTACGGGTCTCACGACCCAGCATTCAAGTCATACAGTCATACAAACTAGCAGCGGAAGTAACTTGTCTGAGTACAGACAACTAGTAAGATAAAAGAGGCTTGGAAAGCCTAGCTATACTACGTGGTCCTTCACAAGCTCAGGGTCACTACCTGGGCCTTTAGCCTACTCGTTGATGTCAACGTCTACATAGAACCCATCAGAAGGGGTTGCAGCATCTTCTGTAAAAATGTAAATTATAGCAACATGAGTACAAAGGTACTCAGCAAGACTTACATCAGATCCTACATACATGCATATTATCAAGAAGGGTTGGTGGAGTTATTGCAGCAAGCCAGCTTTGACTCTTGGCTAGACTATCCTACGATACTTCAACTTGAAATGGTTTTGCGCACACGAGTCCACTACTCACCACTTCAATACACTACCGAGGATTCGCCTCCGTCTTCCTACGGAAGAGCCACCCTCGGCACTCACACTTATCTTGAGGCTTTTAGTAGTTTCTATTTACTTGTCTATGAACTGTATAGGCAACCAAGTAGTCCTTTACCGCGGACGCGGCTATTCGAATAGATCATGATAACCCTGCAGGGGTGTACTTCTTCATACATGTTTCCACCACTTAGCGTCTGCACACGACATGTGCTCGGCAGACTTCAAGCGAAAACCGACGTGGGTGTAGACCACGACCTACCTAAACACTTAAGCCTCTAGTCCAGGTTTATCGCCTATCCAGGTTCCATCCGTAGGGAGTCCGGCTGGGGTTTCCCATACGGCCCCGAACGATGTGAACAGGGTTCCCGAGATACCTAACGGGTATTCGGTACACCGTGCCACGTACCTACCGCGTCACAGCCCACCCCTACGGTCAGCGCTGTCCACGGCCTCCAGTAGGCTACAAACACCAGAAACTACTTGCAACTCCTGGACAGAGAGCTAGGGTGAATAAGAAGTCGAGCGGGGTCATATTTCAGGGCCCAATGCATGGTAGCAACTGTATCTTAAATCACACATACAGATCTCAGTGCTTAAGGTCGGCTTCAATGAAACAACCCACCATGTACTCCTACATGGCCTCTCATCGATACCTTTACCAAATCGTGTTCACCACACCACTCTCATTACCGACATAATCATTTCACTCTAGCCCATCACCCAGATGAACCAGACCTGACAGGACTCTAAGCATAGCAGGCATAGCAAGGTAGGAACAACACATACATATGGCATCAAACAACTCCTACACATGCTAGTGGGTTTCATCTAGTTACTGTGGCAATGACAGGTCATGCAGCGGAAATGGGTTCAACTACCGTAGCACACAGCAGTTTGAAACGCGTTGTCTTAATGCAGTAAAAGAGAGCAGGAGCGAGAACATGGGATTGTATCGATATGATTAAATGGTTGGTTGCTTGCCTGATGGTTCGATGCACTAATACGGTTCCTCGTTAGGGTAATCACGGTACTCCTCGGAGGCAGAACCTGTCGCAAAGTACACCGATACACAACCATCACCAAACAATGTGCAACAATATGATGCATGCATGAAACATGGCAATATGAGTGTGTTGGGCTAATGCAACTAAAACCAGAAGGGTTTGAACCAATTTGAATCAAAGATTCAAATTTCAAACTCAAACATGGCCTTTTAAAGTGCTTTTCCTTGTTCTGCTTTAAACATCAAGTTAACTTGTTTAGTCATGCATGAAAATAGTACAGATGGATAGATTGGATTTTTCTGATCATTTTTCATATATAATTTGTCTGATTTGGAGTTACAGAATAAAAGTTATGAATTTTTGAAGTTTAAATTATATTCTGGAATTTCCTGATTTAATTTAAATCCAGAAATATATATATTGCGCCAGCATGACGTCAGCACGACGTCAGCGGTCAACTGCGGCTGGCTGGGGTCAAACCTGACGTGTGGGGTCCCCACGTCAGTGACAGGGGGGTTTAACAGAGGTTAGTTTAATCCTAATTAAGAATTAGTGGCGCTGGGGCCCACTGGTCAATGTCAGGGGGGTTAGTTAACAGCGATTAGCACTAAGCTAACCACCTGGCCGACGGGGCCCATGCGTCAGTGACTCTGGGGGGGGGTCAAACCCCAGGTCGGACAAGTCAAACCCGCCGGCGGTTAGTCGCCGGCGAGGTCCGCGGCGTAGATGTGCCCCGGGTTTCCTCTGTGGTGCTCCAAACCGTGTGCGGCTAGGTGCGTTGGAAAGCTAGCTCGATGGCGCGTCGGGCGGTGGCCGTGGCTGGGCCTGGGGTGGCCGGAGTCGACGGCGGCGAGCTCGGCTGCGGCCGCCGGAGTTCGGTCGTGCACGGAAACGTGGTTGGAGCTCGAAGGCGAGCGAAGCAAGGCGCTAGGGATGCTCTACGGGGCCTTACGAACTTGTTGGACTCGCCGGGGTGACCAAATGGTCACCGGAGCTGCGTCGACGGTGGAGGTTCGGCCATGGTGGGAAACGGGGTTACGACGCGGGAACGAGGGGGAGAAGAGAGGGAAACGATGGCGGAGCTCACCGCGGTTGCAGCAGGCGTCGAAGCGGGCTCGGGGGCGCACTGGAGACGGCGAATCGACGGCGATGGTGGTCGGAGCCCGAGGAGGAAGACGATGGCGACGGCGGCTCCACAGGGCGTCCGACGTCTTGTGGCTTGACGGAGAGCTTCAGGGCGAGGGGGCGGAGCTTCTACGCGAGTCGGGAAGGCGAGGGGAGGCCGGTGGCGGCTGCTATGGCGAACGGCGGTGATGGGTGTGTTCGGACACGGGAGGGAGAGAGCGAGGGA
>NC_041393.1:58635112-58645214 GCF_002162155.2 Triticum dicoccoides | reverse complement strand
GGCGTCGTTCCAGGGCATCCAGACGAGGAGGGGAGAGGCAGGCAGGCAGGCGAGCTGGTGGCGTGGTGCGGTGGCGCGCGCGCGCTCCGGGCACACTCCCCTCCCCCTGTCGAGGACGAAGACGACAGAGGAGGAGGCGGGCTGGGCCGCCCGCTGGCTGGGCCGGCCGGCTACTGCTGGGCTGCACAGGGAGGAGCCCAGGTAAGCTTCTCCTTCTTATTTATTTTTGTTTTCTAATTTCTGTCATTTGTTTTGATTTAAATAAAATATTAAATCATTTTATTACCTTATGCCAATTTTTGCAGGAGCTAGATATATTATTCCAGAGCTCCCCAACAGGTGGCATAATTTTTGGACATATATTAATATATATAACTAATATATTTCCAATGCAAATATTTATGCATTAATTCCCAATGCCCAAAATAAATACCTATGAGCTCTTAAAAATATTGGTTTGATTTTTATCTCTGTCCAATATTTTCAGAGAGCAACATGAGCATTTTCTTGGACCCTTTTGGAGAAATTTTTATTTGGGTCATTTTCAAAATGATTCTGAGGGTTTCACAAATCCCCATTTCAAGTTTCTGATGAAAGAGTAAACATGATGCAACACTCTAATGCATGACTAGCTAGGGTGTGACAACTCACCCCCACTCAAAAGAATCTCGTCCCGAGATTTGGGTTCCTCCGGGAAGAAGGCGGGATACTCGAGTCGAAGACGATCCTCCCTTTCCCAAGTTGCTTCATCCTCCGAATGGTGCGACCATTGTACTTTGAGAAACTTGATATTATGACGTCGGGTGGTACGTTCGGCCTGATCGAGGATACGAACGGGGTACTCTCGATATGTAAGATTATCTTGGAGATCAAGCGTTTCGTGGTCCACTCCGCGGATAGGATCCGAGAAGCAACGCCTGAGTTGAGAAACGTGGAAGACATCGTGGACTCTAGAGAGGTGCGGAGGTAGTTCCAACTGGTAGGCAACTTCTCCTCGTTTGGCGGGAATGCGAAAAGGTCCAATGTAACGAGGAGCCAATTTGCCTTTGATACCGAAACGATGGGTTCCCTTCAGAGGGGTGACCCGAAGATAAGCCTTCTCGTCAACCTCGAAAGTCATAGCCTTATGTTTTCGGTCATATTGACTTTTTTGACGAGATTGGGCTGTTTTCAACTTTTCACGAACGATACGAACTTGTTCTTCTGCTTCCTGAATCATATCCGGGCCAAAGAATTGTCTTTCCCCGGTTTCTGACCAGTTAAGGGGTGTTCGACATCGTCGTCCATAAAGAACTTCAAAAGGGGCTTTACCCAAGCTAGATTGATAGCTGTTGTTATAAGCGAATTCGGCAACTGGAAGGCACTTCTCCCAGTCCATTCCGAATGAGATAACAGAGGCTCGAAGCATGTCTTCTAGAATCTGGTTGACGCGTTCCACTTGACCACTCGACTGAGGGTGGAAAGCGGTGCTAAAGGAGAGACGGGTTCCCATAGCATTTTGGAAACTTTCCCAAAATCGAGAGGTGAAAAGACTTCCTCGATCCGAGTTGATTTCCAAAGGAACACCATGGAGGGACACTATTCAGGAGATGTATAAGTCTGCCAGCTGACTAGCGGTTATACTCTCACGAACAGGTAAGAAATGGGCTACTTTGGAAAGACGATCGACAACGACGAAAATAGCATTATTCCCTCTCTTGGTCCAGGGAAAACCGGTAATGAAATCCATACCAATTTTATCCCATTTCCATTCAGGAATAGCTAAGGGTTGAAGGGTGCCAGCAGGCCGTTGGTGCTCTGCTTTTACACGACGACAGACGTCGCAATTTGCAATATACTGAGCAATCTCTCTCTTCATCCTAGTCCACCAGAACCTCTGGCGTAGGTCCTGATACATCTTAGTACTACCGGGATGAATGGTGAGAGGAGATTCATGAGCCTCCTTAAGGATCAACTGCCGTAGATGCTGGTTCTTGGGAACCACTAGACGGTTCTCAAAGTACACAACACCATGATCATTTGTGGAGAAACAACTAGCACCTCCGCTAGCAATGTTCTCTTTGATTTTAGATATTCCCTTATCTCGCTTTTGGGCAGCGATGATTTGATCCGTAAGAGTAGGTTTTGCTACCAAGGTGGAAAGAAAACCTCGAGGAACAATGTGAAGGTTAAGCTTCCGAAATTCCTCATGGATAAGCGGTTGACTTTGTTGTAACATCAGGTTGTTACAATAAGATTTACGACTTAGCGCATCAGCCATGACGTTGGCTTTCCCTGGGGTGTAAGTTATGCCTAAGTCGAAGTCTGTGATCAACTCAACCCAACGTCTTTGCCTGAGATTCAGATCCGGTTGGGTGAAAATGTACTTCAGACTTTGGTGATCAGTGAATATTTCGCAACGGTTACCAAGGAGGTAATGTCGCCAGGTCTTAAGTGCATAGACTACGGCTGCAAGCTCTAGATCATGGGTAGGATAATTCTCCTCATGTGGGTGCAATTGCCGTGAAGCGTAGGCAATTACGTGTCGATCTTGCATGAGAATGCATCCTAGTCCTTGTCGCGAGGCGTCGCAGTAGATAACAAAGTCCTTGGAGAAGTCTGGCGGTACCAGTACGGGAGCAGAGGTCAGGCGTCTTTTCAGTTCCTGAAAGCTGTGCTCACATTGTGGAGTCCATTCGAACTTCTTATCTTTCTTGAGGAGTTCGGTTAGAGGTTTGGCAACTTTGGAGAAGTTCTCGACAAAGCGACGATAATAGCTCGCTAAGCCCAGAAAACTCCGAACTTGCTTGACCGATTCAGGTGGAGTCCAATTAAGGACGGCTTGAACTCGCTCAGGGTTAACAGCAATACCTTTACCAGATATTACATGACCCAGATAGGTCACTTCTGACAACCAGAATTCACATTTAGAAAATTTGGCATAAAGGCGATGCTCTCGAAGTTTCTTCAACACTAGCCTTAGATGTTCGGCATGTTCTTCCTCGTTCTTGGAGTAGATGAGTATATCATCGAGGTAAACCACGACGAATTTATCCAAATACTCCATGAAGATTGAGTTCATTAACCGAGAAAAGGTGGCTGGAGCGTTGGTTAAACCGAAGGACATGACGGTGTACTCGTATTGGCCATAACGAGTAACAAAGGTAGTTTTAGGAATGTCCCCGTTTCTGATTTTGATTTGATGGTAGCCCAACCTCAAATCCATCTTGGAGAAGACTGAGGATCCAGCGAGCTGATCATACAGGTCGTTGATCCTGGGAAGCGGATATTTGTTCTTGATTGTGACCAAATTGACAGGTCGATAATCTACAACCATCCGGTCTGTACCATCCTTCTTCTTGACGAAGAGGACGGGGCAAGCCCACGGGGATGAACTAGGGCGGATGAAACCCTTTTTCAAGGACTCATCGAGTTGTTTCTTAAGCTCGGCTAGTTCTAGTGGTGCCATCTTATAAGGTCTTCTAGCAATCGGAACGGTTCCTGGAATGCGGTCTATTACGAACTCAACATCCCTGTCAGGTGGAACACCTGGCAATTCCTCTAGGAAGACATCCGGGAAGTCACGGACTACCGGAACGTCCTCAAGGTCTGGCAAAGGGCTGGCGTTAAGAGAATATAACTGTCGCTTGGCTAATCGGGTCAAGACATTGACTATCTTGCCCGAAGGGTGAGTGAGTTGAACAGTCCTAGAGAAGCAATCAATTTGGGCATGATGAGCCGACATCCAGTCCATACCCAAAATGATATTAATATCTGAAGATTTAAGGGCTATCAACGATGCAAGGAAAACAAGTCTGTCGACTTGGATTTCATTTCCATGGCTTACTCTAGAAGTTTGCCATTTGGATCCCGGAGTTTGAATTACCATAGAGGTTGGCATATCACCGAATGCGACGTTATGCAAACGAGCATAATTTTCGGATATAAAAGAATGAGAGGCCCCCGTATCGAAAAGAACAGATGCCGGGTGGCAATTAACAAGAAGCGTACCGAGAACGACGTTGGGATCCTCTTGAGCTTCTTCGGCAGAGATACAGTTGACATGGCCACGTGAGGCGGTGACCGGCTTGGCGTGGAATACTTTCCCTGTTGGCTTGCCACGGCCAACAGCTTTAGCAGACTGGTTGGGGTTGGTCTGGGAACACTCACGCATATAGTGGCCAGATTCCCCACACTTGAAACAAGTCACGGAACTGGTACGTGGAGGAGCATTGTTGGTTGGACCCCCATAGGGCTTGGCTGGAGCAGACTGTTGAACAGGGCGAGGCGCCTGGAAAGAAGGCCTCGGTGTGAACCTGGGTGGCAGGGCGGTGTTGGGCACCCACACGCGGCGCTTCTGAGGACCAGCACCGGATGAGGAACCCATGTCACGGCCATGCTTGCATGTTGCATCATAGTCAGTCTGACCAGTTTCAGCACTGATGGCTTTGTTAACAAGTTTCTGAAAAGATGTGCACTCATGCAGACGGAGGTCGCGGCGAAGCTCAGGACTAAGGCCCTTACGGAACCTTGCTTGCTTCTTGGCATCAGTAGACACTTCCTCAGTTGCATATCGTGCGAGATTACCAAACTCCCTGCTGTAAACATCCACAGAGAGTCGGCCTTGGGTGAAATTGCAAAATTCCTCACGTTTACGGTCCATGAGACCCTCCGGAATGTGATGTTCACGGAAAGCCTCGCTGAATTCAGCCCAGGTAGTGACATGGCCCGCTGGGCGCATAGCTCCATAATTCTCCCACCATAGACTGGCGGGGCCTTCAAGATGATATGCAGCAAAGGTGACCTTGTCAGCCTCCGCTACCAGCGTGGAACGCAGTTTGTGAGAGATACTGCGAAGCCAGTCATCAGCGTTGAGAGGCTCGACGGAGTGGTGGAACGTGGGTGGATGTAATTTGATAAAATCACTGAGTGACACCACGTTAGCCCTCTGATGGTGTGCTGTGTTCTGTTCAATACGCTCCAACAAACGGTTGGTCTCCCGCTTGTTTCTCTCAGCTTCCATCATAACCTCGGCTAGGGAAGGAGGATGAGGCAGATTTGCATCCCTGACTTCACTGCCTTCGGCCTGCTCTTGAGGAGCAGGGTTAGTGCGCGTGTTGACCATCCTAGGTAAACAAAACAATGGTTTAGTCAGAATGATAAAATTCCAACATAGGATACAAAATGTAAGGAATAACTCGGAATGCAAGATGATCATCCGTATGACATGGTAGATACAGAAACTGCTTCTTTTATTCCATCGTCATACACACCATACAGGGTTTAGTACAAGACCAAACAAAGTACTATTACGGTGAAAAGAGGATTACATCTCATCGAGGCATCCCAAGCTCCTATACATTATTTTTCTACACCTCCGGAAAGAGTACAAACTAGGTCATATCCCACGAGTCACGCGGGACGATAGACGACACAGCTAACACGAACTAGTGATACTACCACTAACTCAGACCGATCCGTAGTAGTCCTCGTAGAAGTCACCTCCATAGCTTGGAAGCTCAACATGATCATCCGGAAACAGACGATCTCGCGGAGCTTGTGGACCATAGGGGCTAGGATGAGGTCGTGGACCAACAGACGGTGGCCTGCGGGGACCGCGAGGTGGGGTGATGCCTCCTACATCACGCCAACCCATCACGTCTGGCAGAGCAGATCTCACAGGATAGAGATCGCGCATATCCGAATATCCAGCTTGCACCGCCGGTGCGAACCGAGTCAATGTGGCCCAGTGGTCGGCACGGGTATTGAAGAGCTCTAACCTCAAGGCCCGATTTTCACGGTCCTTATCCTCGAGCATCTCAGCAGTGGTGCGAGTCCGTGAATCCTCCTGGGTGGGGTCAGCATAGATAGCCTGGAGATACCCTTGTGCTCCCGGAAGTGATCCTGGCATATACCGGAAATCAGAGTCCCGAAATAGACCAGACCTGACTCGCATGATGGTCATCATAGAGTAGGCGGCGTCTTGCACAGCCATCTCAATAGTAACCCCGAGTCCATAGGAGCAGTGAAGGGGCTCGGTGGATCCAGAATAAGATGGAAATATCCTGACAGTGCAGAGATACTGGCTTTGATTAAAGTCTCGGAATTGCTCTTCGACCGTGTACTCAGGATACCAACGGTATCCAGCCTCAGTCATTACCCTGACCAACATGGCGGTATGGCCGGGTACATCTAGGCATCGAGTCAGGCGAACCACTTGATTGAGGTCGCGAGTGGCCATCTGAAAGCATAATCATAATGCAAAGGCATTAGAATTTCTAGCAAAATTTCGGCAGCATAACAGCTGTAAATGCTCAAGAAGGATTTTGAGACATTTGACAAAGGATTACGTACACACTCATCATCATCATATCAAGTTCTGAGTCCATCCTAGCAACATAATGTGGTAGTAGAATTGAAGTAGGCTTGTATTCATCAAACTTATAAGGTACTACTGATTAGTAACACGTGATCCTGATAGAGAGAATAGATCCTAATTCCTTAACCCCCGGTGGAAGAATGGACTGACTCAGATCAGAATGTCATTAGATAAAGGAGTAAAAAGAGCCTTACGTTCCAACCCACAAACAATTCCCCTACATATAACTAAAGAACTTCTAGACTCAACATCGACCAGTTTGGCTTGGAGAACCTACAGGCAGTCCGGCTCTGATGCCAACGCTGTCAGGACCCCGACTCGATGTCACATCGATCTAGCCGGTAACACCTCATATCACTTTGCGGCCTCACGCACGGTATCCCCACGGGTGTCGCCTTACTTTTGCCCGGGACCGTTTGCGCCTTTTGGCTCACGTATATGATAGTGTCGCTAGCATCCATATGATAAGGAGCACGGGCTGACATGACTAGTCGTAGACCCAAAGTGGCACAGACTTACAGGGACAGGCATCCATGACCCAGCTTCGAACGTGTCGGTCATCAGCAAGTGGGTCCGGGCTGTAGCACTGGGCTAGCAGGACTCCGGTAAACCGGGCTGTAGCGGGCTAACAGGACTCCGGTACTCAACGCGTGACATTTCCCCGAAGGGACAGACACAGGAACGAAGAAGGACACATGCCGGCCAGCCTAAGTGTTCCAGAGCAGTAGCAAGCTACCATGGCTCAGCGGTAACACTAGGAGACATTTCCCGGTAAGAGAGGCTACTAAAGATAAACAACTAGATAGTCAGATCCCACACATACCAAGCATTTCAATCATACACACAATATGCCCGATATGTGCAAATACAACGAAGCATCACAACATGACTCTACGACACAAGTACTTTATTTAAGGCTCAGAGAGCCATACATAACATACACAAAGGTACGGGTCTCACGACCCAGCATTCAAGTCATACAGTCATACAAACCAGCAGCGGAAGTAACTTGTCTGAGTACAGACAACTAGTAAGATAAAAGAGGCTTGGAAATCCTAGCTATACTACGTGGTCCTTCACAAGCTCAGGGTCACCACCTGGGCCTTTAGCCTACTCGTTGATGTCAACGTCTACATAGAACCCATCAGAAGGGGTTGCAGCGTCTTCTGTAAAAATGTAAATTATAGCAACATGAGTACAGAGGTACTCAGCAAGACTTACATCAGATCCTACATACATGCATATTATCAAGAAGGGTTGGTGGAGTTATTGCAGCAAGCCAGCTTTGACTCTTGGCTAGACTATCCTACGATACTTCAACTTGAAATGGTTTTGTGCACACGAGTCCACTACTCACCACTTCAATACACTACCGAGGGTTCGCCTCCGTCTTCCTACGGAAGAGCCACCCTCGGCACTCACACTTATCTTGAGGCTTTTAGTAGTTTCTATTTACTTGTCTATGAACTGTATAGGCAACCAAGTAGTCCTTTACCGCGGACGCGGCTATTCGAATAGATCATGATAACCCTGCAGGGGTGTACTTCTTCATACATGTTTCCACCACTTAGCGTCTGCACACGACATGTGCTCGGCAGACTTCAAGCGAAAACCGACGTGGGTGTAGACCACGACCTACCTAAACACTTAAGCCTCTAGTCCAGGTTTATCGCCTATCCAGGTTCCATCCGCAGGGAGTCCGGCCGGGGTTTCCCATATGGCCCCGAACGATGTGAACAGGGTTCCCGAGATACCTAACGGGTATTCGGTACACCGTGCCACGTACCTACCGCATCACAGCCCACCCCTACGGTCAGCGCTGTCCACGGCCTCCAGTAGGCTACAAACACCAGAAACTACTTGCAACTCCTGGACAGAGAGCTAGGGTGAATAAGAAGTCGAGCGGGGTCATATTTCAGGGCCCAATGCATGGTAGCAACTGTATCTTAAATCACACATACAGATCTCAGTGCTTAAGGTCGGCTTCAATGAAACAACCCACCATGTACTCCTACATGGCCTCTCATCGATACCTTTACCAAATCGTGTTCACCACACCACTCTCATTACTGACATAATCATTTCACTCTAGCCCATCACCTAGATGAACCAGACCTGACACGACTCTAAGCATAGCAGGCATAGCAAGGTAGGAACAACACATACATATGGCATCAAACAACTCCTACACATGCTAGTGGGTTTCATCTAGTTACTGTGGCAATGACAGGTCATGCAGAGGAAATGGGTTCAACTACCGTAGCACACAGCAGTTTGAAACGCGTTGTCTTAATGCAGTAAAAGAGAGCAGGAGCGAGAACATGGGATTGTATCGATATGATCAAATGGTTGGTTGCTTGCCTGATGGTTCGATGCACTGATACGGTTCCTCGTTAGGGTAATCACGGTACTCCTCGGAGGCAGAACCTGTCGCAAAGGACACCGATACACAACCATCACCAAACAATGTGCAACAATATGATGCATGCATGAAACATGGCAATATGAGTGTGTTGGGCTAATGCAACTAAAACCAGAAGGGTTTGAACCAATTTGAATCAAAGATTCAAATTTCAAACTCAAACATGGCCTTTTAAAGTGCTTTTCCTTGTTCTGCTTTAAACATCAAGTTAACTTGTTTAGTCATGCATGAAAATAGTACAGATGGATAGATTGGATTTTTCTGATCATTTTTCATATATAATTTGTCTGATTTGGAGTTACAGAATAAAAGTTATGAATTTTTTAAGTTTAAATTATATTCTGGAATTTCCTGATTTAATTTAAATCCAGAAATATATATATATTGCGCCAGCATGACGTCAGCACGACGTCAGCGGTCAACTGCGGCTGGCTGGGGTCAAACCTGACGTGTGGGGTCCCCACGTCAGTGACAGGGGGGTTTAACAGAGGTTAGTTTAATCCTAATTAAGAATTAGTGGCGCTGGGGCCCACTGGTCAGTGTCAGGGGGGTTAGTTAACAGCGATTAGCACTAAGCTAACCACCTGGCCGACGGGGCCCACGCGTCAGTGAGTCTGGGGGGGTCAAACCCCAGGTCGGACAAGTCAAACCCGCCGGCGGTTAGTCGCCGGCGAGGTCCGCGGCGTACATGTGCCCCGGGTTTCCTCTGTGGTGCTCCAAACGGCGTGCGGCTAGGTGCGTTGGAAAGCTAGCTCGATGGCGCGTCGGGCGGTGGCCGTGGCTGGGCCTGGGGTGGCCGGAGTCGACGGCGGCCGCCGGAGTTCGGTCGTGCACGGAAACGTGGTTGGAGCTCGAAGGCGAGCGAAGCAAGGCGCTAGGGATGCTCTACGGGGCCTTACGAACTTGTTGGACTCGCCGGGGTGACCAAATGGTCACCGGAGCTGCTTCGACGGCGAGCTCGGCGACGGCTGAGGTTCGGCCGTGGTGGGAAACGGGGTTACGGCGCGGGAACGAGGGGGAGAAGAGAGGGAAACGGTGGCGGAGCTCACCGCGGTTGCAGCGGGCGTCGAAGCGGGCTCGGGGGCGCACGGGAGACGGCGAATCGACGGCGATGGTGGTCGGAGCCCGAGGAGGAAGACGATGGCGACGGCGGCTCCACAGGGCGTCCGGCGTCTTGTGGCTTGACGGAGAGCTTCAGGGCGAGGGGGCGGAGCTCCTACGCGAGTCGGGAAGGCGAGGGGAGGCCGGTGGCGGCTGCTATGGCGAACGGCGGCGATGGGTGTGTTAGGACACGGGAGGGAGAGAGCGAGGGAGAGGAGAGG
>NC_041393.1:58474607-58635076 GCF_002162155.2 Triticum dicoccoides | reverse complement strand
GGGGGGGGGCGTGGCGTCGTTCCAGGGCATCCAGACGAGGAGGGGAGAGGCAGGCAGGCAGGCGAGCTAGTGGCGTGGCGCGGTGGCGCGCGCGCGCGCCGGGCACACTCCCCTCCCCCTGTCGAGGACGAAGACGACAGAGGAGGAGGCGGGCTGGGCCGCCCGCTGGCTGGGCCGGCCGGCTACTGCTGGGCTGCACAGGGAGGAACCCAGGTAAGTTTCTCCTTCTTATTTATTTTTGTTTTCTAATTTCTGTCATTTGTTTTGATTTAAATAAAATATTAAATCATTTTATTACCTTATGCCAATTTTTGCAGGAGCTAGATATATTATTCCAGAGCTCCCCAACAGGTGGCATAATTTTTGGACATATATTAATATATATAACTAATATATTTCCAATGCAAATATTTATGCATTAATTCCAAATGCCCAAAATAAATACCTATGAGCTCTTAAAAATATTGGTTTGATTTTTATCTTTGTCCAATATTTTCAGAGAGCAACATGAGCATTTTCTTGGACCCTTTTGGAGAAATTTTTATTTGGGTCATTTTCAAAATGATTCTGAGGGTTTCACAAATCCCCATTTCAAGTTTCTGATGAAAGAGTAAACATGATGCAACACTCTAATGCATGACTAGATAGGGTGTGACACCCGGAGTCTACGACGACTGGGAGGAGTGTTGGAGAAAGGTTCACCGTTTCAGCGTTAACTGTTACAAAGGGTACACCACTAGGGCGGAGGCGGAAGCTAGATACACGCGCTATCTAGCGGGAGAGAGGAGGGAACGTTGGAGGAACCGGATGAAGACCTGTTTCATCGCGATGATGCTCATCGTGATGACCGCAGCTCTCTTCTATGTGATTGTAGTTTAGATGATCGATATTGACTTGTAATGTGAAGAAAAACTCGCTACTCGCAGTCTCGAGACTTGTAATGTTCTAACTTTGTTTGATATTTTGAATTCGGAGACTAATCTATATTGTATTCGATAAATCTGTTGTTTATATGTTGTGTTGTCTATATTCTGTGCAGTAATATATTTTGTAACCTGTGCAAATATCAGAAAAGAAAAAAAATCCTAAAATTCATACTAGTGGCGCACCCCACTGCACTTTAGTGGTGCACTGCAATATGCACACTAGTGGCGCATTATGTAGGAGTGCGCCATTAGTAACCCAGAGCACAAGGTAAATATGGCCCCCTGGGAGGCATACTAATGGCGCACCCATTGACATACTAATGGCACACTCCCTGGTGCGCCACTATTGTCTGGTATACTAATGGCGCACTAGGGGTGCGCCATTAGTATTAACTACTAGTGGCGTGATGCTAGTGGTGCACCTGTAGTGCGCCATCAATGGCCAAAACAGGTGCGGCACTAGCAAGCCTTTTCCTAGTAGTGATGTGTTACTCTGTTCTTATGAACTTAATACTCTAGATGCATGCTAGATAGCGGTCAATGTCTGGAGTAATAGTAGTAGATGAAGGCAGGAGTCGGTCTACTTGTTGCGAACGTGATTCCTATATACATGATCATGCCTATATATTCTCATAACTATGCACTTTTCTATCAATGGCTCGACAGTAATTTGTTCACCCACCGTAATAATTATGCTATCTTCAGAGAAGCCACTAGTGAAACCTATGGCTCCTAGGTCTATTCTCTATCATATAATTTTCCAATCTACTTTATTTTGCAATCTTTACTTTTCAATCTATATCATAAAAATACCAAAAATATTGATCTCATCATATTATCTCTATCAGATCTCACTTTCGCAAGTGGCCGTGAAGGGATTGACAACCCCTTTGCGAGGTTCTTGTTTGTTTGTGTAGGCGCATGGGACTTGTGAGGAGCCTCGTACTGGATTGATACCTTGGTTCTCAAAACCGAGGGAAATACTTACACTACTTTGCTGCATCACCCTTTCCTCTTCAAGGGAAAAACCAACGCATGATCAAGAGGTAGCAAGAAGGATTTCTGGCGCCGTTGCCGGGGAGGTCTTCGCTCAAGTCAAGATATACCAAGTACCCATCACAAACTCATCTCCCTCGCATTACATTATTTGACATTCGCCTCTTGTTTTAATCTCCCCAACTTCTAAAATGATTTTCGAAAACCTTTGCCTTTTCTTCGCCTTCTTCCTATATGTCTTTTTTATTTGTGCTTCCATGTGCCTTCTATTTGCTTGCATCTTTGCTTGCTAAAAATCAATTGATATGGTTTACTTAAAGTGTTATACTTGGATCATCTTCGATCTATATGTAGTCGTGTTGAAACCCCAACTAGTATAGTTGAGGGAAAATCTTTAGATGAGCATGCTCATTTTGTGTGTCAACATTTGGCTGAAAAGGGGAAGCTCTTATGGTATCACATAAATAGTTTTCTATGCTATGCTTGGAATCTTTGTGAAATTTATGATTTTAGTTGTTGCTCTAAGAACCCTAAAAAACACCTTCCCTACCTATGTGAGTTTAATGATAATGAAATCTTATCTTCTTATGCAAAGGGTCTTTATAGTTACTATGGTATCGAAGAAATTGAAGAATTTTTCGTTTTTAAGGGTGCTCATGAAGTTGCTTCTTTGATTGAAAAGTATGATATTACTCTCTACAAATCTAAAAATTCCGACATACTTAAATATTGCTATGAAAATTGTGCTCATAATGCCTATGTTAAGGAATTTATTGAGAGAATGACCATTGCTTTGGAAGAAAATAATGATATGCATGAATCTATAGATAATTATGATTCCGATGATTTGATTGAAATATCCCTTGATGAACATGATGATTGCTATTCTTGTGGCCATGATGCCAATATTTATGAAGATGAATTTGTTATAGTTCCTTATGTTAAACATGAGATCGTTACTATTGCACCCATACTTGATAGTTCCTTCGATGAAAAGCATGATTGCAATGATGTTATTATAAATTCTCTTGATGTCAATTGTGCTAATAATATGCAAAATCCTAAGCTTGGGGATGCTAGTTTTGCTTTGTCTACTACTTGTTGCAATGATCATGATTGGGGTGATTTTTCTTATGATCTTGAAAATTTATTTGAGCCCCTTGATGAACATGAGATTGATAATAATTTTTGCAATAATATTGAAAGTGGGTTTGCAAGAGTGTCAACTTTAGATCCCAAATATTTGGAGAATGTTCAATCTTATGAAATTTTTGATAAAAGTGGGTTTGGAGAGGTGATGACTTTAGTTAATGTTAATCCCACTATCTTCAAAGAGTGCCAACTTTGCATGCATGTGGAAGGTGTTGAGAATATGTTTTGTGATAGCTATATTGTTGAATTTTCTTATGATCCTACATGTAATTATTATGAGAGAGGAAAATATGGTTGTAGAAATTTTCATGTTACTAAATTACCTCTCGTCATGTTGAGATTCCTATCGTCTCTTTCTTCTTCCTTGCATATGCTAAATTTTTCTTTCTAAAATAATTTTTTTGCTTATAAAAAACATATGCATAGGAAGTATGTTAGACTTGAGTGTGTTTGTCACATGTTTTATGATGCTCTCTTTATGCTTCAATTCTTGTCTTTCATGTGAGCATCATTGATATCTCAATGCCTACCTAAAAAGGCTTTAAAGAAAAGCACTTGTTGGGAGACAACCCAATATTGTCCCTTCATGTTTAGTTATAAATAATTCATCTAGCCTCTGTTTAGATGTGTTTTTATGTTTTAATTAGTGTTTGTGCCAAGTAGAACCTATAGGATCATCTTGGGTGAAAGTTAATTTGATCTTGCTGAAAAACAGAAACTTTTGCGCTCACAAGAAAAAATATAATGAATCACAGAAACGTGATTTTGAGTTGATTCTTTTTGAAGTAGATCAATAGACAAATTTCCCAGGGCTTCCTATTTTGGTAGGATTTTTAGGGTTACAGAAGTATTCGAAAGTTAAATATTGCTACAGACTGTTCTATCTTTGACAGATTCTGTTTTTCGTGTGATGGTTGCTGATTTTGATGAATCTATGGCTAGTATCGGGGGGTATGAACCATAGAGAAGTTGGAATACAGTAGGTTTAACACCAATATAAATAAAGAATGAGTTCATTACAGTACCTTAAGTGGTGGTTTTTATTTCTTGCACTAACGGAGCTCATGAGATTTCCTGTTGAGTTTTGTGTTGTGAAGTTTTCAAGTTTTGGGTAAAGATTTGATGTACTATGGAATAAGGAGTGGAAAGATCTTAAGCTTGGGGATGCCCATGGCAACCCAATATAATTCAAGGACAACCAAAAGCCTAAGCTTGGGGATGCCCCAGAAGGCATCCCCTCTTTCGTCTTCGTCTATCCGTAACTTTACTTGGTGCTATATTTTTATTTACCACATGATATGTGTTTTCCTTGGAGCGTCTTATACGATATGAGTCTTTGCCTTTTAGTTTACCAAAATCATCCTTTCTGTACACACCTTTTGGGAGAGACACACATGATTCATAATTTATTAGAATACTCTATGTGCTTCACTTATATCTTTTGAGCTAGATAGTTTTGCTCTGGTGCTTCACTTATATCTTTTTAGAGCACGGTGGTGGTTTTATTTTGAAGAAATTATTGATCTCTCATGATTCACTTATATTATTTTGAGAGTCTGTTAAAACAGCATGGTATTTGCTATGGTTATAAAATTGGTCCTAGAATAATGGGCATCCAAGTTGGGTATAATAAAAACTATCATAGGAAGTGAATTGAATACTATGATCAACTTGATGCTTGATAATTGTTTTGAGATATAAAGGTGGTAATCTTGGAGACATGATAGTGGAGTAATTGTGAATTTGAGGAATACTTGTGTTGAAGATTGTGATTCCCGTAGCATGCACGTATGGTGAACCGTTATGTGATGAAGTTGGAGCATGATTTATTTTTTGATTGTCTTCCTTATGAGTGGCGGTCGGGGACGAGCGATGGTCTTTTCCTACCAATCTATCCCCCTAGGAGCATGCGTGTAGTACTTTGTTTCAATAACTTGTATATTTTTGCAATAATTATATGAGTTCTTTATGACTAATGTTGAGTCCATGGATTATACGCACTCTCACCCTTCCACTATTGCTAGTCTCTCTTGTGCCGCGCAACTTTCGCCGGTACCATACACCCACCATATACCTTCCTCCAAATAGCCACCATACCTACCTATTATGGCATTGCCATAGCCATTCTGAGATCTATTGCCATCAACTTTTCACCGTTCCGTTTATTATGACACGATCCACCATTGTCATATTGCTTTTGCATGATCATGTAGTTGACATTGTATTTGTGGCAAAGCCACCTTGATAATTCTTTCATACATGTCACTCTTTCATACATGTCACTCTTGATTCATTGCATACCGCCGGAAGCATCTACATAGAGTCATATTTTGTTCTAAGTATTGAGTTGTAATTCTTGAGTTGTAAGTAAAAAAAAGTGTGATGATATTCATTATTAGAGCATTGTCCCAAGTGAGGAAAGGATGATGGAGACTATGATTCCCCCCCCCCCCCAAGTCGGGATGAGACTTCGGACTTTATGAAAAATAAAAGAGGCCAAAGAAGCCCACCAAAATAAAAAAATGAGAGAAAATGAGAGAAGGGACAATGTTACTATCCTTTTCCACACTTGTGCTTCAAAGTAGCACCACAATCTTCATGATAGAGAGTCTCCTATGTTGTCACTTTCATATACTGGTGGGAATTTTACATTATAGAACTTGGCTTGTATATTCCAATGATGGGCTTCCTCAAAATGCCCTAGGTCTTCGTGAGCAAGCAAGTTGGATGCACACCCACTTAGGTTCTTTTTGAGCTTTCATACACTTATAGCTCTAGTGCATCTGTTGCATGGCAATCCCTACTCACTCACATTGATATCTATTAATGGGCATCTCCATAGCCCGTTGATACGCCTAGTTGATGTGAGACTATCTTCTCCTTTTTTGTCTTCTCCACAACCACCATTCTATTCCACATATAATGCTATGTCCATGGATCACGCTCATGTATTGCGTGAAAGTTGAAAACATTTGAGAACATTAAAGTATGAAACAATTGCTTGGCTTGTCATCAGGGTTGTGCATGATTTAAAATTTTTGTGTGATGAAGATAGAGCATAGCCAAACTATATGATTTTGTAGGGATAGCTTTCTTTAGCCATGCTATTTTGAGAAGACATGATTGATTTGTTAGTATGCTTGATGTATTATTATTATTTTGTCAATATGAACTTTTATTTTGAATCATTTGGATCTGAACATTCATGCCAAAATAAAGAAAAATACATTGAGACATATGCTAGGTAGCATTTCACATCAAATTTTTTGTTTTTATCATTTACCTACTCGAGGACGAGCAGGAATTAAGCTTGGGGATGCTTGATACGTCTCCAACGTATCTATAATTTTTGATTGTTCCATGCTATTATATTATCCGTTTTGGATGTTTATGGGCTTTACTATACACTTTTATATTATTTTTGGGACTAACCTACTAACCAGAAGCCTAGCCCGAATTGTTGTTTTTTTGCCCGTTTCAGTGTTTTGCAGAAAAGGAATATCAAACGGAGTCCAAACAGAATGAAACCTTCGGGAGGGATATTTTTGGAACAAACGCAATATAGGAGACTTGGAGTGGACGTCAAGAAGAAGCCGAGGCGGCCACGAGGGTGCTTGCCGCGCCCTAGGGGGGGCGCCCCCTGCCTCGTGGGCACCTCGTGGCTCCCCTGACCTACCTCCTTCGCCTATATATATATCTACGTACACCGAAACCATCCAAGAGCACTACAAAAAACTATTTCCACCACCGCAACCTTCTGTATCCGCGAGATCCCATCTTGGAGCCTTTGCCGGCGCTCCGCTGGAGGGGGAATCGACCATGGAGGGCCTCTCCATCATCACCAAGGCCTCTCCGATGAGTTGTGAGTAGTTGACCACAGACCTTCGGGTCCATAGTTATTAGCTAGATGGCTTCTTCTCTCTCTTTGAATCTCAATACAAAGTTCTCCTTGATCTTCTTGGAGATCTATTCGATGTAACTCTTTTTGCGGTGTGTTTGTCGAGATCCGATGAATTGTGGGTTTATGATCAAGTTTATCTATGAGAAATATTTGAATCTCCTCTGAATTCTTTTATGTATGATTGGTTATCTTTGGAAGTCTCTTCGAATTATCAGTTTGGTTTGGCCTACTAGATTGATCTTTCTTGCAATGGGAGAAGTGCTTAGCTTTGGGTTCAATCTTGCGGTGTCCTTTCCTAGTGACAGCAGGGGCAGCAAGGCACGTATTATATTGTTGCCATCGAGGATAAAAAGATGGGGTTTATATCATATTGCTTGATTTTATCCATCTACATCATGTCATCTTGCTTAATGTGTTACTCTGTTCTTATGAACTTAATACTCTAGATGCATGCTGGATAGCGGTGGATGAATGGAGTAATAGTAGTAGATACAGGCAGGAGTGAGTCTACTTGTTGCGGATGTGATGCCTATATACTTGATCATGCCTAGATATTCCCATAACTATGCACTTTTATATCAATTGCTCGACAGTAATTTGTTCACTCATCGTAATAATTATGCTATCTCGAGAGAAGCCACTAGTGAAACCTATGGCCCCCGGGTCTATTCTCTATCATATAAGTTTCCAATCTACTTTATTTTGCAATCTTTAGTTTTCAATCTATATCATAAAAATACCAAAAATATTTATCTTATCATATTATCTCTACTGAATCTCACTTTCGCAAGTGACCATGAAGGGATTGACAACCCCTTTATCCTGTTCGTTGTGAGGTTCTTGTTTGTTTGTGTAGGCGCATGGGACTTGTGAGGAGCCTCCTTCTGGATTGATACATTGGTCCTGAAAACTGAGGGAAATACTTACGCTACTTTGCTGCATCACCCTTTCCTCTTCAAGGGAAAAACCAACGCATGCTCAAGAGGTAGCAGGGTTGAATCCCTACTGCGTTCTTAACCTGCCTCCGGCTGTAAGTGTTCAATCCCATTTACTTTATTCACTATTTATACAAGACTGCATATCCCTTATCCTTGTTTGATTTACGCAGGCCGACTCTGCCTTCTGGAACAAGAAGTATGAAGAGAAGGAGAGGGCGGCCAAAAAACCTAGGGCCAAGACCAAGGCCTCCAAGAAGAATAAGAAGAAAATAAACACCTCAGAGCTATTCACCCTAGAGGATGAGTCGGAGATTGATCTTTACTCTCTTGGTTCCCTTTTTATGCATCTTATTGAGGTGTCGTCCTCTCAGGACGACGCAAAAGCCAGCCAGGCGGGTGATGAAGAGGTAACTATTATTTCCTCTGACTCAGAGCCTTTCGCAAGACAAAATATTCGACAAGTGACCCAAAAAGTAAGGTTTTCTCACCCTTTAGCTTACTTGGAACTAAACTTTATTTTGAAGCAAGAACAGCATGAGACACGGCGCATAACTCAGAATACTGGAGCTGGAGAACTTTCCTCTGGAATACCCAACACACTGGCCCCTCGCAAATGCCGGAAATAGGTGCCTCAGAATTCAATCTCTTTTTACCCAAAGGCGGGTCTTATTCGCCAACCACTTAATCCTTCCGACACAAATGATCAAGGAACTCTCATTCCTCTTCTGGCGACTCATCATAGACCCAAATGCCTGCCTTCAAAGTTGCCCGTGGGTAATGACATTTAACTTTGCCATTTTAACATATGTAAACTGATATACTTATATCCTCATTTATTTTTTTCAGCGGTATAGCAAAGCCAAGCAAGAAAATGAAGACAAATAAGCCGACCAAAGACCCAAAAGTCCATGAGCCAGAGAAACAAGCACCAGAATCTGAAGCCTCAATTCAGAACCCTGAGAATACTGCTAATGAGCCGCCACCAGAAATTCTAGACACCCCTGTGGATCCTATGAACATTGACCCGTCAGGAACTAAGCTGCCAAGCCCAACCAAACCTAAAGAAGATGCTGAGGATGTTCTGATTACTGGCACTGGCTTTATAGAGCCGGGAAATCCTACCATTTTGTCTAAACACTCTGCCAAAGAAGAGCTAGTTGAAAGGCGGAAGGACAAGTTTGATATTGCCAACTACTCTTACTTGGGCGTAAATGAATTATTCTCTGCCTATCTTAGTCAACTTCATGCTGGTCGTGATCTTGAGGTGGACATCATCAGGAAGATGCAGCAGAAATATGAGGTATCAACATCTGTTTCCTCCGTTTACACACTTATCCAGCCCCCAAGTCTTAGCCATAGGAAAAGATAGATTGAGTATGGTGAAGACTTTAATCAGTATGCCATAGTAAATTTCGAACAATAGCCCCCATGAACCGGCTTGCCTTGACAAAGATGAGCCGGATCATTGAGATTAGCTCTAAAAAACAAAACTTCACCTCATATCCCTCATAGGGCGGTTTATCTAAAAAAAGATGAGCCCGATCTTTCTGCAACTTAAAGTTTAAAAGAACTTCTCCGCACATTAGCCCCCAAGTGCCAAGTACTTTTCTTGCAAAGGGCTTGGAACTTCGTTGTGAGGTTCTTGTTTGTTTTTGTAGGCGCATGGGACTTGTGAGGAGCCTCCTTCTGGATTGATACATTGGTCCTGAAAACTGAGGGAAATACTTACGCTACTTTGCTGCATCACCCTTTCCTCTTCAAGGGAAAAACCAACGCATGCTCAAGAGGTAGCAGGGTTGAATCCCTACTGCGTTCTTAACCTGCCTCCGGCTGTAAGTGTTCAATCCCATTTACTTTATTCACTATTTATACAAGACTGCATATCCCTTATCCTTGTTTGATTTACGCAGGCCGACTCTGCCTTCTGGAACAAGAAGTATGAAGAGAAGGAGAGGGCGGCCAAAAAACCTAGGGCCAAGACCAAGGCCTCCAAGAAGAATAAGAAGAAAATAAACACCTCAGAGCTATTCACCCTAGAGGATGAGTCGGAGATTGATCTTTACTCTCTTGGTTCCCTTTTTATGCATCTTATTGAGGTGTCGTCCTCTCAGGACGACGCAAAAGCCAGCCAGGCGGGTGATGAAGAGGTAACTATTATTTCCTCTGACTCAGAGCCTTTCGCAAGACAAAATATTCGACAAGTGACCCAAAAAGTAAGGTTTTCTCACCCTTTAGCTTACTTGGAACCAAACTTTATTTTGAAGCAAGAACAACATGAGACACAGCGCATAACTCAGAATAGTGGAGGTGGAGAACTTTCCTCTAGAATACCCAACACACCGGCCCCTCGCAAACGCCAGAAATAGGTGCCTCCGAATCTCTTTTTACCCAAAGGCGGGTCTTATTCGCCAACCACTTAATCCTTCCGACTCAAATGATCAAGGAACTCTCATTCCTCTTCTGGCGACTCATCATAGACCCAAATGCCTGCCTTCAAAGTTGCCCGTGGGTAATGACATTTAACTTTGCCATTTTAACATCTGTAAACTGATATACTTATATCCTCATTTATTTTTTTCAGCGGTATAGCAAAGCCAAGCAAGAAAATGAAGACAAATAAGCCGACCAAAGACCCAAAAGTCCATGAGCCAGAGAAACAAGCACCAGAATCTGAAGCCTCAATTCAGAACCCTGAGAATACTGCTAATGAGCCGCCACCAGAAATTCTAGACACCCCTGTGGATCCTATGAACATTGACCCATCAGGAACTAAGCTGCCAAGCCCAGCCAAACCTAAAGAAGATGCTGAGGATGTTCTGATTACTGGCACTGGCTTTATAGAGCCGGGAAATCCTACCATTTTGTCTAAACACTCTGCCAAAGAAGAGCTAGTTGAAAGGCGGAAGGACAAGTTTGATATTGCCAACTACTCTTACTTGGGCGTAAATGAATTATTCTCTGCCTATCTTAGTCAACTTCATGTTGGTCGTGATCTTGAGGTGGACATCATCAGGAAGATGCAGCAGAAATATGAGGTATCAACATCTGTTTCCTCTGTTTACACACTTATCCAGCCCCCAAGTCTTAGCCATAGGAAAAGATAGATTGAGTATGGTGAAGACTTTAATCAGTATGCCATAGTAAATTTCGAACAATAGCCCCCATGAACCGGCTTGCCTTGACAAAGATGAGCCGGATCATTGAGATTAGCTCTAAAAAACAAAACTTCACCTCATAGCCCTCATAGGGCGGTTTATCTAAAAAAAGATGAGCCTGATCTTTCTGCAACTTAAAGTTTAAAAGAACTTCTCCGCACATTAGCCCCCATGTGCCAAGTACTTTTCTTGCAAAGGGCTTGGGACTTGTATGTCTATTGTGTCCTGAAAATTTTGATGATGATTGTTTAATCTTTACTTGCAGGAGGCCTTGACTCAAACTTAATCTCAGTTGAGCGATTTAAAGACCAGGCTGGAACGTCAAGAAGCTGAGACCCGGAAAGTTGATGCCAAGTTTAAATTAGCTTGTATTAAAGTGAAAATCTCAAAGCCAGATTTGCTATAGAGAGTGACGGTGTCCTGGACTATGGGGTACTCACCACATCGTCTCCCGATTAGTTGCATTGGGCCGAGGACCCCCATGGCCGTTTACTCATGGGCCAGTTCGGACAACCGAAGTATACACAAGGAAGATTCTACAAGACTTGGTGATCAAGACAAGGACTCCTCCCCACCAGCGTATTCGGCTAGGACTCTTGTTATCCTAGGCCTCTGGTACATTATATAAACCAGGGCCAGGCTAGTCGATAGATTATTATGACATTACTCATCATACCCCTAGGATTTAGACCACGAAATATGATCTCAAGGTAGATCAACTCTTGTAACCCCTGTACTCATTAAAGTTAATCAAGCAGCATGTAGGGTATTATCTCATCAAGAGAGCCCGACGTTGGGTAAAATCCTGTGTTCATGTTACCATCGATCCTAAGACACACAACTCGGGACCCCCTACCGAGATCTGCTGGTTTTGACACTGACATTGGTGCTTTCATTGAGAGTTCCTCTGTGTGATTGGCAAAAGGATCAATGGCTCGATTGCAGATCAACTGCGAAGTCGGCTTCTTCGGCACCGGCTCGACCGGTCACCTTGGCTTGACTAAGGACTGCACCCTACCTCCGATTGTCATTTTCGGATGAGGGCCTTCATCAACATCAACTCCGATCTCTATCAAGATCATGGAGGAATCATCCATGGAGCTCGGGAGCTCAACGTCAACATTGCCCTTGAACGACCGTGCTATTTTTCTGAACAGCGAACTTGTATCCGCCGCCACCGCCTCCTCGAGTGTCATTTTAACGATTGCTTCGTTGCACGGAATTGATTCTACAACAACCCTGGAAAATTTCATTGAGTTCCGATGGAGGAATCTCCGTCAATCTCCGATATACCGGAGCCATGTTGAATCTGGACGAGAATCTGGACAAGTTTGGAGCGTGGTGTCCAGCTTCTCCCTCGGACGTCCTTTGAAAGATCCAACCGTCGATTGGCTGCGGAATTCCTATATCTACCACCTCTCAAAAATTCAGCTCGATCCGACCGTCCAAACTCCGGGAACCTTACGATTAGTGCATCACTTTTCGGATCTGTTTTTCTACGCGAGATCGAATCCGACCCGAGTTCATCTTCTTTATGAATGGGATTTTGGACATCCTTTTTTAAGGAAGTTTTTGTATGGTGTATTGTTTTTTATTCTCAAACACATCCCACTAATATCAAAAGTATTTTTATAATACGATCTTCACCATCGCACCGGTGTCAAACCAGCCCGACAACATTGCTCTACAGTTGCCGACCTGCGCTAGACATGTCGTCGCTTTGTTGAGACGAGCTCAGCTTCTTCGGATCATCATCTCGGCAAGCCGAACAAGAGTTCGTCATCATGAAGGATGAATCGTCACCGACTCGCTGCCCCATGATTACATGGAGCGGGCACGCCGGCATCGCCGCGCGGTCACTTCATCAAGCCAGCATTGACAACGTCACAAGTTACGACTTGCATCGGCATGGCCAAATCGTTGCTTCATCGAGCCGATGTCCATCACGCCGAATTACTTCAACACCTCGGCTGACATGGCAGTTGCAACATCGCCTCTCCAACCTGCTCGGTCTCCTCTCTGAATCGGGGGCTTTGTCATTCCTTCATCGACTTACTTCGGAGACTTCGGTGTCACTAGCCGACCAGCTTCATGACATTTAGCTGGACCACGGGCTTTGCCTCAGTGAGCCAACCTTTGCCAGCATCGTCATGCCTTCACTTCATCACCCATCAGGCAATGGGAGTGCGGATCGAGTCCCAATTTTGGGAGTAACCTTTCTTTGGACAGCTACAACAAATAAACCAGGTGCTATTAGTCCTAGCATTTTTTTCTTGTTTGGGTTTATTTTTCCCAAAGAATTATTACTCTCCTGTGTTCCATCATCTATACACAGGTCTATCAAATGGTGGCCGCATTAACGACGGTTGCGTGGTGGTTCGGTCAGTTTCCGTGCATAGTTCGGCGAACGCCGTATCCGAAACTCGGACCGACCTATGAATTCGGGCTTTGTCACGCCTTCACTACGTCACGCCAACGCCCTGCATCGACATTGGCCTCGGCGCTAAGCCACATCTTTTTAAATAAATTATTGTTGCGCAAATCAATTATGCAAGGATTATATATATTATTATTATTATTATTATTATTATTTCTTGGACCACACTATTTTATGTGTGCAGGTAATCGATTTTGACTGCATTACGCGGTCACTACTTTGGAGTGCCGAACTCCTTACACGGACACCTCAGGCTTGGGAGCTGGGACCTCGGCCATGCCGAGGACTGCGAATCTTGTCAGATCTGTCATAGACCAATGGGCGTCTTCGTCCCGCCACAAGCCCAAACCGCGTCGTCAATTCCTAACACATTAGCCAGCTAAGTCGCTTTTATGCTATAAAACTAAATTTTGTTCGCTTCGACCAAGCATTATAATTTTTTGGCACAAAGTTGTTTGTGAAAAATTCCTTGTCATAACTTTGTTTGTGACACACAAATTCAAATACCCATTTATTTGGGGCCTTCCTTTATGAAGCTTTTCCTCTTGCATATGATTATACTTCTACGGCTTCGTTCTTTGTTCATGTATTACACCACAATATGCATCATATTGACTTAGGTGTACCACAAGCTAGGTTGCCTGGCTCCTCTGCTTACCCCTACGTTCCCGATTGTTCGGCTAGGGAGTAAATGGAGCACCTCTGTGATTGTCACGACCGGATCATCCGAGTTCGGACCTCAGACTGGGTGAAGCCAAAAGCTAGCGCTCTTATTGTTTTCAATTATGGTCGGCACACAATGGAACTCGTGAGTACAAAAAATCTATTGCACAAGTCTCATAGTAACAATGAGCAACAGAAGAAAGGTATCGGTGGATGTACTATTTTCTTAGAAGATGCTTCTTACACTTCATCAGTAATATAGCTTAAGTTCCCTGAGCACGCTTTGTCTGTTACAGCCTTATGGCCTGATTGCCTGGTTATCGGAAACACCATCGATATTACCGATAGGTGGAGTACATAACACTTTTCGGTCCTTGACCGAAGAGGGAGAAGCCGACGGTCGGTTAAGACGCGTTCAAAGTTCAGGTGAACACAGATATGATACAAGTACTTCGGTACATACAATCATTGTACATAAAATTCTTTTACCCATGTCACTTGGGGGCTCTTAAAATTTATATGAGATGTTTTATAGTAAATGTGTTTTCTTCTTGGTCGTTGCAAAGGGCTAACCCACGTGAAATCTTGAGATCGGATGCGTCATGTAAAAGTACGCCAGAAGCACAATTTTTTTTCCAATTTCAAGATTGGCACCGAACACTTGATCTTGTTCGGATGTCAAGTTTTTACTGACGTTTTTTGGTTTTCCAAGCTTATGGCACTTTTAAAACTATTTGTGTGTTTCCAGCACAAGTCTCGCAGTGCAACGCCGGACACCCTTAGGGATTCGGCAAAAACATTCTCGGATATTGCTATATATGCATCGGTTTCAAATTGTCTCTTCGGTCACTAGTTGGGTTGCCCGGCTCCTGTGCTTTCCTCCTACGTTCTGCTTTGTTAGTCTAGGTGTGCAAAGGGAGAACCACTGCGGTTGTGCTTCCAACTCGCATGGTTAAGCACCTCATTGGAGAAAGCCGAAAACTGACTGTCACAATAAGCGTAAACTGGTCAACGATCCGATGGCTATGTTAAATGATGAGCCATTCATAACATTGGCCAAAGTGTTTACGGCTTGACCTCGGCTGTCGCCGAACACTAACCGGAGGCTCATAGCTACGTTCCCCAGTTTAAACCTCCTATGACTAACTACAAGTTATAAAGTCCGCATATCTGATTGCCTCGTTTCCGCTAACATAACCTCCTTCAGGCACCGAGACGTCGGCTAAGGGTTTTCTTGTTATTGCGGAAACACCCTGTGTAGTATCTACAAAGGGGTAGAAGCCGACGATGGGTCATTTCCAAATGATAAACGGTCGCAATGGAGTCAAAATAAACATATCATCGGTGTTTGTATTTAATATACAAGAGCTGCCTTCCACAGTCATCTTTATAAAGCCATAAATATGCATCAATTTGACTTAATATTTTGGCCAAGCTGGGTTGCCTGGCTCCGGTGCTTACCCCTACGTTCCCGATTGTTTGGCTAGGCAGTAAAGGGAGCACCTCTGTGATTGTTACTACCGGGTCATCCGAGTTAGTACCTCAGACTGGGTGAAGCCGAAAGCTAGCTATCTTAAAGAATCACATTGGTCGGCAACGACGGAAGTGAAAATTTCGGTTCATTAATACCATAGAGTTCGGGAACTTTCCCTGAGCTAAATCCTCAATATTTACCTCCCACATTGATCGGAGGTGAGGTTTCATGATTATGCTTAGCACGACAACCCAAAGAAAGGAACCGATAGCAGGACTATTTTCTTTGAAAGATGTTTCGTATGTTAAAATGTAATATAACATATCTCTCCGCATACCTTTGTTTATAAAACCGTATGTTTGATTTGCCTTGGTTGCCGTAAATCTTTGCCCTCATAAAGGCTTTGTAAAGTAGGACAAACACTCCTCGGCTGCTAGCCGAAGAGGTTGAAGCCGATGGTCGGTCAACAAAGTTTTGTACAATGCGGATGTGAGCATTAATGATATCGAGTACTTAGATACATAGAATCATTACACACAATCTATGATTTTACTGTGGATATTGATCCTTAATTCGTCCACCCGTGCCCACATTAAGGCTCGAGGGCTACTGGGCTTGGCGCTCATTATTTATAAATATTAAAGGGGCACATCGATCCCCTAATCTGGTGTTGCCACCTGACCAGTGTCGCGGGGGCTACTGTGTTGCCTGTTCAATGCAGAAAATTCAAAGCGGTTAGTGTTCGGCTTGACCGAACTACGGGCAAATGCGTCTTTGGACAACATTAGGTACCATATGGACCTATCCAACATCAAGCTAATATATTACGACAACTTCTCAAGACCCTCTCTCAAGAGCCCGTTCACCGATCACTATTATCTCTAACATATTACACTGCGTTTCTATTCCTATGTATGCTGCTGAGCTAGGAGTTGATCCTTAGGCTGATTTCGCGCATCGACCTAAGTCTCAGGGGCTATTAGGATCAGCGGTTTCATGTTTTCCTTCAGGTGCATCTCGGGTTTTAGACCGACACACACACCTTGAGGGCTACTGGCTATATATGTCGGCAGAGAATAAATTGCACCAATCAAAAAATCAGCCCGCAGTCAGGGGCAGTGCACCACCTCGGAAGCAGTCCTACGTAAAGCTCGGGCGCCAGCGGCTGGCTCCATAGAGGGCATTTCCGGCATTAAGCTCGGCTAAACTCCTTCAAATTTTTTGAACCAAGATGATCTATGACATCTCAGATATAGTCCGGCATTGGAGCTCGGATACAGTCCGGCATTGGAGCTTGGACATAGTCCGGCGTTGGAGCTTGGACACAGTCCAGCGTTGGAGCTCAGATATAGTCCGGTATTGGAGCTTGGACACAGTCCGACATTGGAGCTCGGATACATTCCAGCATTGGAGCTCAGAAGCAGTCCGACGTTGGTGCTTGGCTGCAAAAGATACCTCAAATGCAATCCGGCGTTGGAGCTCGGATGCAAGAGGACACTGCCGCCCGGGAATAACTTCAAACCCGAGGCGTGGTATGAAAATAACAAGTTATTGATAAAGGCCAGAAACCTAAAGGGGCTCCTCGGATACCAGACGTGTAAATTCTTTGGATGCACTTAGCGATCCTCAAGATCGAACATAAAAAGATTTGTTGAACCAATTTTCAAGACCGACGACCGAAGATGAAGAACAATTTGGAAGAATCAAGGAGCGTCCCCAACTTGAAGACCGGTTCAGGGGGCTATTGACGGTTTCCTGGACTATGGGGTACTCACCACATCGTCTCCCGATCAGTTGGATTGGGCCGAGGACCCCATGACCGTTTACTCATGGGCCAATTCGGACAGCCAAAGTATACGCAAGGAAAATTCTACAAGACTTGGTGATCAAGACAAGGACTCCTCCCCACCGGCGTATTCGGCTAGGACTCTTGTTATCCTAGGCCTCTGGTACATTATATAAACCAGGGCCAAGCTAGTCAATAGATTATTATGGCATTACTCATCATACCCCTAGGGTTTAGACCACGACATATGATCTCGACGTAGATCAACTCTTGTAACCCCTGTACTTATTAAAGTCAATCAAGAAACATGTAGGGTACTATCTCATCAAGAGAGCCCGAAGCTGGGTAAAATTCCGTGTTCATGTTACCATCGATCCTAAGACACACAGCTCGGGACCCCCTACCCAAGATCCGCCAGTTTTGACACTGACAGAGAGATCCACCTGGGACGAAGAGAAGGCCTCCTTAACCCAGAGAGAAGAAAACATTGATTCACCTTTGAAAGAGGTCACTGCGAAATTGACTGGCTTAAAACGCCACATTTCTCAGATGACTGCTGCTATATTTGGTAAGTAACTCAAGTTGCTTTGTACTATTCCCAATGTTAACTTGTAGCCCTCCTGGCGACTCGTCCGCTCATTTTACTTGACAGGCCCCAGGACTGACAACCTTGGCCAAGATATGCTGGTGAAGCCGAAGGCGGTTTATACTTTAGTGGAGCAATTGTATACAGGTGCTCAACACACTATAGTAGCCATCTCACACACAAAACAGCCACCATCACTTCTCAAGGGTGTATTGGACAAATTATATGTCCTGCCCCAAAGGATTGAAGAGATAAAGCGATCATCAGCCAGAGTCGGCGCTATTACTGCATTGAGTCGGGCGAAGGCATGGCAGGCAGAACTAGACCTGGAGGAGTTGGCCACTGGCTGCCCCTGTTGCGGAGCATCCTTCGGTCATCCCCATGGACCTTGCGACATCTCACCAAGCACCAAGAGGACCCATGACAAGAGCACGAGCTCGAGCTCTCGAGACCGAGGTGACTTCTCTCCTTAGTGATATATCATATGACCCTCTCGAGACATGGCTACTACCTCACTCTGGAAGTTGTGCATGATTAGGTACCAAGAGGACCCTCCTGAGGATGCACATGAAGGTGGACAAGACCCCAAGTCCAAGGAAGAAAGGAACCAAGGAAAGAAGGCAAAAGAAGCCTCCAGGCACCGGACATCCGGCCAGGACCCGAGACATCCGGCCCCTAGAGATCTACACGTCCAGACTCTGCAGAAGAAGGCTACAGCGACCGGACATCCGGCAGCAAACCCGAACATCCGGCCTCCCGCCCGGATATCTGGCCCAGGTGTCCCAAATGCTCAGAAGGCCACCCCAACAGCCCGGACATCCGCCCTCAACACCGGACATCCGGCCCCTCCGGAAGCACCGGACATCCGGCACCTCCAGCCCGGACATCCGGCACCTCGCGAGCCACCAGACATCCGGCCCGACGCCCGGACATCCGGCGCCCCCTGCCTGTGCGCAGCTCCTTTGGGCCGTGACCCATGTATCCCTTCGCCCCTTTGACTATATATACTCCCTCCTCCCGTACGTTTTAGGTTAGCGTTGATTTAGCTCAAATCAGAGATAGAGCCTCGCTCATCCATCGGATCTCCTCTTCGTGAGAGACCGCGGGCTCCTCGGAGAAGATCCACTTGGATACAAGGCCCCTCTAAGGGAAGATCCACTCGCGGATTCAAGAACTCCTCACGGAGAAGATCGGTTACCTTTGTATCCTTACCTTTGTTGATTGTGGATCATATGTTACTCTTTGTGTTCGGTGATCTAGCACTCGTGTGATTGATTCCTTGTTGGTTTAGTGATTTCTCCCTCGTTTTCCCCGTGTTCCCCTTTGTGCTTCCGTATGTTCTTCGTGATTCCCTGTAGGATCCATACCAAACGTGAAAGATCGTCCACATAGGGTTCCGCCCTACATCATCTTGGTATCATGAGCCACGTTGATCACGTTTTTGGAGCCCCTACCCCTCTTTTTCTAGCTTTATTTTGTTGTTTTTGTTGTTTCCAGTTGGCCAGGACATTCGGCCCCTGGCAGCAGAAACTCCACCCCCGCGCCTCCATCCACCATATCTTCGCCCAATTTTGCCCGGAGCCCACGCCTACTTCCGCATATCCATACCACCTTCCACAAACACCACCACCGACCACCGCTACCTCCTATGTCGATTTTGAAACGCTTTGGTCCTTGAGAGTTTGGGTTGTGGTTTCCCGTGTCCTATTGTGTTTCGGCTATATAGGTACTGTTCAACGTCAACATCACCACCGCTCATCTCCATCGACTACTCATCATCGCCAAGGACGGTAACTTCTACGACATCTTTGTCATACCTTGCAATTGCATTGATACCCACATTGCCTCATTTTGCGTAACTTACCCATCGAGACTAGCCGTTGAGTATTGCTGGCAACATGACTTGTGCACATTAGTGGTCATACTCCATAGCAAACATACCATACAATAGTGGTGCATATCTTGAGATCAACTTGTGTGTCACAAAGTTGTCAGAGAATACACAATTGCTACCTTGGTTCGTGAAGTTTGCATAACAAAAGAGCTCAAAAGTGAAAGAGCCACCCAAGCTTTTAAGCAAAGAGGAAAGATAAGCAAAGAGCTTATGAACAAGAACCATAGCATCATACTACATTAAGATTGTCATATTGGATCATCTTGGATCATCGCACCGAAATATCATACATATAGCATACTTGGAATAGAGATTGTTGCATTTTTGCCTAGTAGGTTGTGCACAAGTTTGTGTATCCGCCTATTGTGCAATCGTGCTAGCGTCTCTCTAGTATTGTGCAACAAGAGCATTTTCGTGGTTTCCACATTTTGGCTCACTTTTGGATTGCACAATCCCATTTATCTATTTGCATGTGTGTTTCTGTCTACCCATACTTGCTTGGTCTACTTGTTGCATTTGCAAATTTGTGAACCTTCTCCAACATTATTCAAGCTCACTTACTATTGCATCAAATTGTGTGCCACCATCCTAACCAAGCTACACCATAAGCTTTTACGTGTGTAGGTGTGAGAACCGACAAGAATTGGTACCAACAGTGCTATTTCATTGTCCGCATTTGAGTGAACATGATTCATCTTCAACTTCGGTCAAGGTATATTTGGTACACGTTCTTTTCCTTCTACCACTTACATTTTGCTTGGAATAATGGATAGGCCAAGTTCTTCTACCAATCCACCACTCATCGAGAACTATGATGACATGTCATCATTCTTCACCAAGAACCACCTATTTGGAGCTCAAAAGGCATTGCACCAAGAGCAACAAGCAATGAGGGACTACTTCGACAACAAATTCGACGCTCAAAAGCAAGAAAATGATGCAAGAATGGATGAGATCCACGCCTTCATGAGGAACCGGCATCCTTACACTTCTTCATCCTCAAGATGGAGCCGCTCAAGTCGACACTCCCACGACACCTTCTCCGACTCAAGTACACCGTCATCGAACACTCTTCGACGAGCAGCGCGTCAAGACCGGCATGCATCTCGGAACCCGCTACAGGACAAGCATTCACAAGAGCAAGTCGATGAGAAAATCCCTCGTCCTCAATCAAACCAAGTCTCTTTTGTTCAAGCTCAAGAACGACAACGACTACGGCGCCAAGAGGAAGAACTAGCGCGCCTACACCAAGAGGAACAAGATGCCGAGGCTCAACGTCTTCAACAACAACAATGAGAAGCACAAGCTCTTGAGGTGCAACGTGCCCTTCACGATTCGAGCCGAGCCATTGCCAACTGCAATCGCGAGCGGCGCAATCAAGAGGAAGCCCTTCGAGAAGAAATCCAAGAGAGGAACTACCAACCACGTGTGCAACATCAAGCTCCACAAGGTCCTCCACAAGCTCGTCAAGCTCCACCTCAACCTCAAGTTCAACAAGAGCAAGTTGATCATGGACTTCCTCCGCACCAAGAGAAACATGAGGATGACTATCCTCCATGTCAAGCACGTCATCATCACCATCGCCAACAACACAATGAAGAGCAATGCTATGGCAAGCTCAAGTTCACAATGCCCAATTTCAATGGAAGCAATGATCCCGAAGAGTACCTCTCATGGGAATTGTAGGTCGACAAAATCTTTCGTTTGCACAACTATGAGGAAGAGAAGAAGATCGCTATGGCATCACTTGAGTTCCAAGACTATGTGCTCATATGTTGGGAACAAGTACTTGAATGCCGTCAAGCAAGAGGTGAACCACCAATCACCACTTGGGCTCAAATGAAGGATGTCATGTGGGCACGCTTTGTACCAACATACTACAACCGCTATCTCTTCAAGAAGCTACAACTCCTCAAGCAAGGAACAAAGAGTGTTGAAGAATACTACAAGGAAATGGAGATAGCCATGATTCGAGCCAATGTGAAAGAAGATGATGAGCAAACAATGGCACGTTTCTTGAATGGACTCAACCATCCCATCAAGAAGATTGCCGACTTCCAACCATACTCCAAACTCATTGAGCTCGTACATCAACACTACTAGGGAAAACCTTATACACAGAACTTTAGCAGTAGCGTGGGTCAAAAAAGCACGCTGGTGCTAATTAGCAGTAGCGCGCCTAAGGAAACCGCGCTACAGATAAAGATCTAGCAGTAGCGCGTCTTGCTGTAAACACGTTACTACTAAAATTCCCACGGCTTAGCTGATAGGCTACACATAGTAGTAGCGATCTAGGATGAACCGCGCTTCCGCTACTTTGTTTGTAGCAGCGCATTTTAATATAAACTCGCTGCTGCTAAAGGTTATAAAATTAAATGGAAATAAAATGAAATGTAATTTAAAATGAAAGAAATAGAATAAGGTGAAAGGAAACAAATAAAATGTGAAGAAAACTAAATGAAAAAGGGGGGCAAAGAGAAAGGAGTAGCAGTAGCGTGTATCACAGAACGCGCTGTAGCTAAGATAGCAGCAGCACTTTTCCTGGAACGAGCTACTGCTACTTCTGACTTAACCACGGGGTTCGTCCTTCCCCACGCGGCCACTTCCCCCAAATCCAACTCTCTCCACTCTCGCCGCAGCCGTCGCCCGTCGGCCGCCGCGCGCTCTCCGCACCCTCTACGCCGCCCCAACCCCGGATTCAACGCCGCCCCCGCCCCCGACCTCAACGCCGCCCCGGACGCCGCCCCGACCCCGACCTCGACGCCGGCCGCCATCCGCCGCGTGCCCGAGCCCCGACCCCGACCTCGACGCCGCCCTGCACCTCCCTCGTCGCAGGCACCCGAGGTGAGCAAGCCCGCTCCTTCCTCTCCCCTACCTCTGCCTAGGGTTTCTTTATATTTTAGTTGCATCAAATTTGTTAGGGTTCATGTAAGAGCGGAAACAAATCGGATGCGGATGCGGCTCAAATGAGTTAGGGTTCATGTACGGGTGAAAACGAATCAAATTTCTAAGATGAATCATAAAACGAGTAAAATTTGACCACTTATTTCACTTTATAGTTGGATAATTGAAATATCTGCTACCACTTTCCACCCCTATAGGTTCATCAAATTAGATGGTAATTAGGGCAGTAGTACCTAGGTACTAATTAGTTAGTAAGAACTGGGTACTAATTAGGTACTAGAATATTTTTATTTATAGTAAGTTTATTTTTAGTAAGAACTAGTTGAATTAATAGAACTAGTTAGTAAGAACTTGTTTCTATTTTTTAGTTAAAGCAATTTTCCCCCTCGACGTGGACGATGCCTATCCCGCATCCTCGTCGTCGAGTCGGCGGAGGACGACACCTGCTTGACCTAATCGGCCATGTCCGGGACTGGGCTCCGCCGGGGTGGTACTAGGAGGCGATACCTACCGGTGGGCGCAGGTTGGTGAGGAGCCAACCTGTCGTTGACCCGAACCTTCTTTGGTGGCGGTCATGTGGGCCAGTGATGATCCAGAGGCTCGAGGACTCCGCGGAGGTGGTGCGTCACCGTGTCAGTGAGGAGGACGCGCACGTCCGTCGCTACTTGTTTGCGTTGGAGCACAGGTCGTTCTCCAATACCTGGCAGGTTCTTCGGGGATCTCACTGGAGCTATGATCCCGTGATGGTTCCTTCTCTGTGGGTGTCCACCGCCAGCGCCGATACCCATCGTGTGCTAGGGTTTTAGTTGTATTAGTGATGTTATATGTATGACACTATTCGTGATGTATTAGTGATAATATTCGACGATGTACGGACGCATGAGATGATTTACTTTTGCTTATTGAATGCATGCTAATTGGAGTCCTATATGTTATTTTGAAATGTATATCTTGTGTTGCTCAATATCCAAGTGGCCGGTCATGTTTGCAGGTTACACCTCCGAGTGGCCTATGTTTTGCTGGAGTGTTGATTCATTTCCATTCCGGCAAATTTCAGGTGCTCGATATGTCCTATTTTAGCAAAGGTCATGCCGGATTTTGCCGTGAATTTTGGCATGACTTGTGCCAGAATATGTAGGAAATATCGAGTGCCACAGATTTGTGTGTTGAGTATCTTGGTAGTTGTCTTTGGTCGATTTTCAATTAATGTTTTAACTATGAACATAGGAAATGTCTGACGATGAAAAGGATTTCGGTATTTGCAAATACTGCGAAGACGAGCGCGGCCTATGCGACGGAATCTTCCTTGATGATGATAGGCGCTTCAGCATCAAGCTAGACGAGAACTTCGAAGTGGATACAGTAAGTCACAACGACAAGTCTTTTTTCGTAATTAAGCATGACATCTGCTTCATTTGCTTCAACTTATATTTTTTTTACTATTCTACTAGCGTATCCCCTGCCATGCAAGAGTTTTTGTATTGGATAAGATAGGTTTCAGTCATAGTATGGAGGAAAAGAAAGTTTACTTGAAGACCGAGCATGGTTATATTTTCCATGCAAAATTGTACAATTCAGACGACTACACCTATTTTGGATGCAAAACATGGTGAGCACTATGCAAGACTTATGCATTTGAGCCTGATATGGTTATCACCTTTGATATTCGTCCGGAAGATGATATTGAAGGTAATACCGACATCTGGGTCGATGTGCAGACGCCTCCAGTTATACCATTATGTAAGTTTCTCAACCATATTTATGTCTTTGATATTGTTTATTCAAAAATAGTTGACAACTAATGTGTATTGTCAGCTTATTTCGGTGCAAGCAAACATGTCTAGCGCTTGGTAGACAGGACCGTATACTGTCCTGGGGCTGAACTCAACTACTAGGAGCTCAGTCATTATGTTTCATGGCTTGAGGATCTTGATACTGTCAAGACAAATTTTCTTCCTACATTTAGAAATGTTAGTATTGAAAATGTGCGACCAATAGTGTTCATAATGAACTACGGTCACATCTATTTAGGAAGGATGGTAAGATTTTTACTATTTGTCATCAGTGCATCTTTTTCATATATTATTTTTGAAGCTAAACTTCATTGCTAAGTATGTTACCATACGATGTTCTTCAACAGGGACTCCCAATGAATGTTGTGCCTTATGGGATCGAGACTAAAGGTACCATGAGTATTATCATCTTACGGCCAAGATATCCTACAGATTACTTTAGTGCATTCAAGATTAGCGACGGATGCTTAGTAGTGCAAGACTGGACCAAATATGTGATGGGGGAGCGCAGCGAAGTACTAGGGGGCAGCAAACAGATGTGCTACCCACGATTAGGAGACAGGTTCATCTGCATGCTCCAGCTTGATCAAGGAGGAGAGCTATACATGTTTTATGTTATTTTACCTAAGAGAGAGCAGCAGGAGTGATTAGCTTGCTAGAAATGAGTTTGGGGATGATGATGTGCTACACTATTACTATGATGATAAAATAGCTAGTGTTGGTGGTAATGACTATGATGATTATTATTAGCTAGTGTTAGTGGTGATTAAATAAATACTGTTGGTGGTAATGACTATGATGATGATTAAATAGCTTGTGCTGGCGGATTAGATTCAAGTGGAGGCAACATGTGGTGCACATCGATCGAAAGTACTACTAGTCCAAACTAGATCAAGTTTGGATTAGTAGTATACTTTTGGCATGCACCTCATAACTGGTATTGTACCAATATTTGTACGATGGCGCATAAATACACTAAAAATAAAAAAATAAAAAAAATACTAGTAGCGATGGACAGAAAACACGCTGCAAGTAGTTACCTTAGCAGTAGCGTGGTACTGAACAAACGCTGCAGCTATTTGTCCTAGCAGTAGCGCATGCGGGACTGCGTTACTGCTAAGCAATAGCTGTAGCGCCTTATTAGTAGTGTGCCTACCCGTGCTACTAGTGAGCACAAAACCAGCGCTACTGCTAGGGTTTTCCCTAGTAGTGCAGGCTACCAAGGCCGAACGTCAAGTGCAAGATGACTTCAAGTACGCCAAGTACTCATCCAAGACCTACGGTTTCTCCAACAACCAAGCTTCAACGACTCCTCCAACATCTACATCAACCAAGCCTTCTCCAAGCAACGACGACAAATCAAGTTACAAGAAAACTTCGGCAAGTTCAAGTTGTCTTCCTCCTACTACAAGCAACTTCAAGACGCGTGCTTCATCATCTACTCCGACCGATGAGACCGTCAAAACAAGCTCCTTCAAGTGTTTCACTTGAGGCGGCCGAGGCCACAAGTCCTTTCAATGCATGAACAAGCGCACCATGATGCTCAACGACGATGGTACATATGACTCCATGAGTGAAGAGGAGATGGAAGCCCCTGAGAAAGTGGCCATGCACCGGTGCGTGAACGAGGATGAAGATGATCAAGTCTTTTGTGATGAGGATTCGAGCCCCGCTCTCGTTGTCTCCAAAGTCTTGACTCTTCAACATCAACAAGAAGAAGACCAATGATGCCACATCTTCCACACAAAGGCTGGCATCAATGGAAGGTCCGTCAAGGTCATCATCGATGGAGGTAGTTGCCACAACTTGGCAAGCGAAGAACTATGCTCCAAGCTTCAATTGGTTAAGAGGAAGCACCCGCACCCCTACAAAGTTCAATGGCTATGTGACTCTGGCACTATATGAGTCGAGCATACGGTCCAAGTATCCTTCAAAATTGGTGCTTATGAGGACACTTTGGAGTGTGATGTGGTCCCAATGACCGTTTACCACCTCCTCCTTGGTCGACCATGGCAATTCGACCGTGGTGTCATCCACAATGGGCGCACCAATCACTATAGCTTCAAAATGAAAGTGAAGGAATATGTGCTACGACCTATGTCTCCTAGTCAAGTGAAAGCCGACAAGCAAACCACCAATCATGGAGAGAAGAGTGAGAAAGTGATCCACCCAAAAGTGAGTGAGAGCCACAAGCCAAATTTGAGCGCCTCTTCGCCTAGAGAGAAAAACCTCATCCTATTTGCCATCAAAAGTGAGATAAGAGAAGTGTGTGAGAACCCATCGAGTGTGATGCACTTTGTCCTTGTGTGCAAGGATGGAGAACCAAAAACTAACACCTCTCACGAGCTACCTTTAGTGTTTCAATCTCTTTTGCAGGAATTCCAAGATGTTTTCCCTAATGAGCTACCTCCGGGTATACCTCCTCTTCGAGGCATTGAGCATCGAATCGACCTCATCCCCGGAGCACCTCTACGAAACAAAGCTCCATACTGAGTCAATCCCAAAGAAACCAAGGAGATTCAACGGCAAGTACAACAACTCATCGACAGTGGTCATGTACATGAAAGCTTAAGCCCTTGTGCTGTTCCCGTTATACTTGTGCCTAAACCCGATGGAAATTTCCGCTTGTGTTCCGATTGTAGACCCATAAATGCTATTACCGTTCGATATAGGCATCCCATTCCTCGCTTAGATGATATGCTTGATGAACTTAGTGGAGCCAACTTTTTCTCAAAAATTGATCTTAAAAGTGGCTATTATCAAATTCGCATACAAGAGGGTGATGAATGGAAAACCGCTTTCGAAACCAAATCTGGCTTATATGAGTGGTTAGTCATGCCTATGGGTTTATCGGAAGCTCCCGGTACTTTCGTGCGTCTTATGCATCATGTGCTAGACCTTACATTGGAGTCTTTGTTGTGGTTTACTTTGATGATATTCTTGTGTTTAGCAAAACCATGAAAGAGCACATTAATCATGTTAAATATGTGTTCCAAACCCTTCGCAAGGAAAGCCTTTATGCGAACTTGAAAAAATGCACTTTTGGCGTTGACAAAGTGGTTTTCTTGGGTTTTGTTGTCTCTTCCAAGGGTGTCCATGTTGATGAAACTAAGATTAAGGCTATTAAAACTTGGCCCCAACCCACCAATTTGCAACAAGTGCGTAGTTTTTTTGCTATTGTAGGATTTTATTGCCGCTTTGTGAAAAACTTTAGCACAATTGCCGCTCCTTTGCATGCCTTGAGTAAGAAGAATGCTCCTTTTGTTTGGCGATCTTTGCAATCCACCACTATTGATGAGCTCAAGTCTTTGCTTACTCATGCTCTGATTCTCGCTTTGCCCAAATTTGAGAAAACTTTTGAGGTTCATTGTGATGCAAGTGGTACCGGAATTGGCGGAGTTTTGATGCAAGAAAAACGAGCAATTGCTTATTTTAGTGAAAAACTCTCCGGTGCTCAACTTAATTATCCCATCTATGACAAAGAATTGTATGCTTTAGTGCGTGTGCTACATGTTTAGGAACATTACCTTAGACCTCAAGAATTTGTCATACACAACGATCATGAAACGCTTAAGTACTTAAAAGGTCAAACCAAGTTGAACAAGCGTCACACCAAATGGAGTGAATTCATTGAATCTTTCCCATATGTGATCAAGTACATTAAGGGTAAGGAAAATGTTGTTGCGGATGCACTTTCACGCATATGCACGCTTGTCACTCAACTTGAGTTAAATGTTATTGGTTTTGAGCATATAAAAGACTTGTATGAGCATGATCCATCTTTTGCTATTCCTTATGCTAAGTGTTTGATGCATACTTCTTGGGAACAATATTATATCAAGAATGCATATCTTATGAGAGCTAACAAACTATGCATTCCCGAGTCTTCTCTTTGTTTGCTCCTTTTGCAAGAGGCTCATGGAGGCGTACTCATGGGACACTTTGGACGCGACAAGACTTCCGCTACGCTCATGTACCGCGACGTGTCACGCCTCACCAACCGTTGCTCAACATGTCGCAAAGCTAAGTCTAAAGCTCAATCCCATGTCTTTACATGCGTCTTCCAATTCATTATCAACCTTGAGAATACATTAGCATGGATTTTATACTTGGTTTGCCTAGAACTCAAAATGGAAAGGATTCCGTGTTTGTTGTCGTGGATAGATTTTCTAAGATGGCACATTTCATTCCTTGCAACAAGATAGACGATGATTCACATGTTGCAAATCTCTTTTGTAGGGAAATCTTGCGTCTCCATGGAGTCCCAAAGACAATCGTCTCCGACCGCGACGTCAAGTTCTTGAGTTACTTTTGGAAGACCCTATGCGCCAAGCTCGTAATCAAGCTATTGTTCTCTTTGGCATACCATCCTCAAACCGACGGCCAAACAGAGGTGACGAACCGTACACTCTCCACTCTACTTTGCGTGTTGATCAAGAAGAACATCAAGGAGTGGGAGGAATGTCTACCCATCGCTGAGTATGCCTACAACCGTGCAAGACATTCGACGACCGGCAAGTCCCCCTTCGAGGTTGTCTACGGCTTCAACCCATTGTCCCCATTGGACATTCTACCTCTTCCTCTACAAGAGCGCACCAACCTTGACGCAAGTGCCCGTGCAAGCTACATCAAGAAGATGCATGAAGATACAAGGCACACCATCGAGCGCCAAGTACAATGACTAGTGACCAAGCTCAACGTCAACAAGCATCCCATGATATTCAACATTCAAGACCTTGTGTGGCTACACCTTCGCAAGGACCGCTTCCCCAAAGAACGCAAGTCTAAGTTTCTCCCTCGAGCCGACGGACCCTTCAAGGTGCTAGCATGCTACAACATTAATGCTTACAAGATCGATCTCCCACTCGACGAGTACAACATGAGCGACATCTTCAACATCTCCGATCTCTCCCCATACCATGGTGATGAGGATCTCGATCTGAGGTCGGATCTTTCAGAAGGGGGGGGGGGGAGATGATGCGGAGCATCATTCGGTCATCCCCATGGACCTTCCGACGTCTCACCAAGCACCAAGAGGACCCATGACAAGAGCACGAGCTCGAGATCTCGAGACCGAGGTGACTTCTCTCCTTAGTGATATATCATATGACACTCTCGAGACATGGCTACTACCTCACTCTGAAATGTTGTGCATGATTAGGTACCAAGAGGACCCTCCCGAGGATGCACATGAAGGTGGACAAGACCCCAAGTCCAAGGAAGAAAGGAACCAAGGGAAGAAGGCAAAAGAAGCCTCCAGGCACCGGACATCCAGCCAGGACCCCGGACATCCGGCCCCTGGAGATCTACACGTCCAGAATCTGCAGAAGAAGGCTACAGCGACCGGACATCCGGCAGCAAACCCGGACATTCGCCCTCCCACCGGAAATCTGGCCTCCCGCCCGGATATCCGGCCCAGGCGTCCCGAATTCTCAGAAGGCCACCCCAACAGCACCGGACATCCGGCCCCTCCGGAAGCACCGGACATCCGGCACCTCCAGCCCGGACATCCGGCACCTCGCGAGCCACCGGACATCCGGCCCGACGCCCGGACATCCGGCGCCCCCTGCCTGCGCGCAGCTCCTTTGCGCCGTGACCCATGTATCCCTTCGCCCCTTTGACTATATATACTCCCTCCTCCCGTACGTTTTAGGGTTAGCATTGATTTAGCTCAAATCAGAGATAGAGCCTCGCTCATCCATCGGATCTCCTCTTCATGAGGGACCGCGGCCTCCTCGGAGAAGATCCACTTGGATACAAGACCCCTCTAAGGGAAGATCCCCTCGCGGATTCAAGATCTCCTCATGGAGAAGATCGGTTACCTTTGTATCCTTACCTTTGTTGATTGTGGATCATATGTTACTCTTTGTGTTCGGTGATCTAGCACTCGTGTGATTGATTCCTTATTGGTTTAGTGATTTCTCCCTCTTTTTCCCCGTGTTCCCCTCTGTGCTTCTGTGTGTTCTTTGTGATTCCCCGTAGGATCCACTCTAAACGTGAAAGATCGTCCACATAGGGTTCTGCCCTACATCAGCCCCAGTCTCAAAGAAGACGGATCTCCCTTTGACCAGGACGACTTCGCCACTTGTATGAAGGAAATGCGCCCACTAGCCAGCAAACTAGCCAAAGGAACCGATCTATCCAGATATCAGGCGGCTTATATGGTAGAGAATTCAAAAGTGAGGGCGCTATCTTATGAGGTCGTTGATCTCATTCCTCCAACGCGTAAGCAGACCTTTGCTCCCGAAGTTGATCCGTCCACACTTATTGATAATGAAGCTGAATTCCAAGCCTTAACTGACATCGACTGGTCATCACCTAACTTCCAGATGACTGATGAAGAAGAAGAAATGGCGCAGGTTAACCCGTAGTCTTCAACTCTTCAGGAGCAAAACAACTGATCCAAGGGGCGGCTCTCAGACCACGATGTGGCATTTCTTGTGAAAAGCTATGAATCATTTGGGCTTTGTGAAAGCCTTGTAATAGGCTAGTATGAAACAATGATCGCAAATGCCATCGTCCATGTTTACTTGCTGAATACTTTAAACCGCCGATCTGATGTTGAAGATCTGTTGCTTGCTTTTATTATATTATCAATCATGTGGGTCATATTATCATATTCCCTGCACACAAGTAAATAACATGTGCCCTGGCGTTTTAAACCAGGGCGGGTTATAAATATCATTGAACAACCCCGAGAATAATTTTTGATAGACTAAAATCTAGTTAAATCGGAAATATACCAGCAACTTATAGTCAAAAACCAGGGCGGTTTACCACTACCCTGAATGTTTATAACAATATGTAAAATAATACATGTTGTTTGCTCAAGGTAATTTTCCTAGCGGCTTATAATCCACTATCAAGGCAGGTTAATCACCCAATATGCTCAATTATGAGTCATATATATAGTTAAGGCTACACGGCCTGAATTTGTGAAACCATATGATAATATGGAAGAAGGATATGAACCAAAATTGTTCAGAAAAAACATAAATCCAGAAAAAACAGTCAGCATTCTGGATATGGGGGTATCCAGATTTGCCTCCCTGTGGCCCACCACGTGGCTCCATCAATGGCCTGGTACGGTCCAGCTTCAGCGTCAACAACTCAAGACCCTCGCGAGGTACCAAGCCTCGTGAGGCGGGCGACACCCAGACCCCCGAGGGGATCTGCCTCCTTAGGCTGGCTCCCGAGGGGATCGGCCTCCTTAGGCTGGCTCTCGAGCCATGATGACCAAGGACAGGCGGGCGCCAGGTGGGTGCCAGCGGGTGCAGAGCACCAGTTTCCTCTTCTGTGCAAGGGAGGCAAGCCACAGGCGCAGAGTCCTGAGGAATCATCCAAAGGTTTCCATTCTGGTGCAACAAGATCAAGACCGCCAGGATGGCAGGAGGAGGTCATCATCGAGCCCACCGTAGCGTCACGACCAGGGGCTTTTCACAGGCGAAGAGCACTTTAGTCAGGATAAGTTGTACTACTTGTCCCATTTCAAATCTGGCTGTTGTGGGATCCCTTCCCACCAACATTTGGAAAGAGGACCAAGGCCACTATAAATAGGACTTAGCCACCACCATAAAGGGAATCGAGTTCACATCCTACCAGCTCTCTTGATATCAAGAACACCTCACCTCCTGAGGCCTATTCATCCACTATACTAGTTGGTCCTCATCCCCTCGAGGCAATCCACCAAAACGCTGCAGTAGGGTATTACACCGCAAGGTGGCCCGAACCAGGATTAACTGTTTTGTCTTTTTGTCTCTTCGAGTTCGACGCGCTAGGCTTAGGAGGATCGCGAGTAGGCAGGCTGGGTAGGTTGAGATCTCCACACGCACCCCAAAGTTCGAACCTTTCAAGGGTTTGTGGAACCCGTAATCTGACATTTGGCGCGTCAAGTAGGGGTGCGTCGGCGATCCTCCGCTCCGTCCATCAAATCACGCCATTGGCTTCGATGGGGGCGCCTCTGCATCGACTTGACCGGCGCGTGCCTCCAAAGAAGCGCCGGGGCTACGCCCTTTCACCCCCTCCCTGCGGCGGGTGGAATGGCCGCCGAAGTTCAGGGCCGAGCTGCCGCCACACTACAACGGCACGGCGGACCCAACTAGCTTCCTGCAGGCGTACGAGGAGGCAATCTGGGCGGCCGGCGGAGGTAACAAGGTGAAGGCCAACTGGCTCCCCATGGCCCTTCTAGGAGAGCTACGCACCTGGCTGCTCCACCTGCCAGAGTCCTCTGTGGCCTCTTGGGAGGAGCTGCATGGCCTCTTCATGGCGCACTTCAGGGCACCGGTGCCTGCTATCGTTGCGGCCTTGTTAGGCGGCTAGCAGGCGCCACCATCTAATCGGCATATCAAGCAATTCTACCGGCAAGTAAGCATTGCCCGGGTGAGCTCGGGGGCTCCCCCGGGCTGGATAGCGATGAAGGCCGACCTCGCCTACAGCCCAGAAGACCATCCAGTGACCACAGTGGGGTCAGGGGCGCTCCCAATGCTCTGCACCCCCACCATCTGCAACATGGCGGTCACCAGGACCCTCGTCGACGGTGGCGTTGTCCTCAACATGCTCTCCAAGGAGGCGTTCGGTCTGCTGCACGTGCCTCCCGGCCGGCTCCGCCCCACCAAACCCTTCTCTAGGGTCGGCGGTGGCTTCACTCGCCCTCTGGGGCAGATCCGCCTCCCTGTTAACTTCGCGACCCGCGACAACTATCGCACCAAGCTCATCGACTTCGACATCGCCCGGATTGACTTGTCGTACAATGCCATCCTCAGGTACCCAGCCTTGGCCAAGTTCATGCCGACAACTCACCTAGCTTACAACCTCATGAAGATGCCTAGCAGCAACGGTGTCCTCACGATCGCGGGAGACACCAAGGACGTGGTGCAGGCCCTCGAGCTCGCCTTCAGGTCTACGACATCTGCGCTGCCTGGTGATAAAGGAGGTCCTAGGGCCCCAGGAGTGGTGCTCGTCAAGAAGAAGCAGTTGTTCTCCCAAGACCGAGCCAAGACGACGCAAGTACTGGTCAGCGAGAAGGGGGCAACCAGTGCCACCTTCACCATAGTATCTGGCCTCCCTCAGGACCAGGAGAAAGCGTTGGTCGACTTCTTGCATGCCAAAAAGGACGTATTCGCTTGGGAGCCCAAAGATCTGGCTGGGGTCCCGAGGGGAATAATCGAGCATCACCCTGAAGGCATGCCCAAACATGCGGCCAGTGAAGCAGAAGGCCCGCCTCCAGTCCACCAAGAAGCAAGCATTCATCATCATGAAACCCGCAAGCTGCAGGACGGTGGGATCATCAGGGAGGTACGATACCCGGAGTGGCTGGCGAACCCTGTTGTCGTCCCCAAGAAAGGAGGGAAGGAACACATGTGTGTTGACTTCACCAACCTCAACAAGGCCTGCCCTCAAGATCCCTTTCTGCTCCCTCGCATCGATCATATCATGGAATCCACCACCGAATGTGACCTGTTGTGCTTCTTGGATGCCTTCTCAGGCTACCACTAGATCAAGATGGCCGTGCAAGTGTCGAGAAGACGGCGTTCCCGACCCACTGTGGGGTGTACTACTACACTTGCATGCCCTTCGGGCTGCGCAATGCTGGGGCTGCCTTCCAGTGGCTGATGCATATCGCCCTGGGCACGCAGCTCGGGAGAAACGCGGAGGCCTATGTTGATGGCATAGTAGTGAAGTCTCGGTAGGCTGGGACCCTAATAGAAGATCTGGAGGAGACGTTTTCCAGCTTGCGCAAGGTGGATCTCCAGGTCAATCCCGAGAAGTGTGTATTTGGGGTCCCCTCTGGCAAGCTCGTAGGCTTCTTGGTGTCACATAGAGGTGTTGGGGAACATTGCAGAAAATAAAAAATTTCCTATGGTTTCACCAAGATCAATCTATGAGTTCATCTAGCAACCAGAGAGAGGAGTGCATCTACATACCCTTGTAGATCGAGCGGAAGCGTTCAAGAGAACGGTGTTCAGGGAGTCGTACTCGTCGTGATCCAAATCACCGGAGATCCTAGCGCCGAATGGATGGCACCTCCGCGTTCAACACCCGTACGGTTAGGGAGACGTCTCCTCCTTCTTGATCCAGCAAGGGGGGAAGGAGAGGTTGATGAAGATCCAGCAACACAACGGCGTGGTGGTGGATGGAGCAGCGATCTCGGCAGGGCTTCGCCAAGCATCGATGAGAGGGAGAGGTGTAGCAGAGGGAGAGGGAGGCGCCAAGAGCATGGGTGCGGCTGCCCTCCCTCCCTCCTCTTTATATAGGCCCCATAGGGGGGGGGCGCCGGCCCTAGGATATTGGATCTCCAAGGGGGGCGGCGGCTAAGGGGGGGGTGGCTTGCCCCCCAAGGCAAGTGGAGGCGCCCCCCAACCCTAGGGTTTCCAACCATAGGCGCAGGGGGGGACCAAAGGGGGGGTGCACCAGCCCACCAGCGGCTGGTTCCCCTCCCACTTCAGCCCATGGGGCCCTCCGGGATAGGTGGCCCCACCCGGTGGACCCCCGGGACCCTTCCGGTGGTCTCGGTACAATACTGGTAACCCCCGAAACTTTCCCGATGGCCAAAACTTCACTCCCAATATATAATTCTTTACCTATGGACCATTCCGGAACTCCTCGTGACGTCCGGGATCTCATCTGGGACTCTGAACAACTTTCGTTTTACTGTATACTCATATCTCTACAACCCTAGCATCACCGAACCTTAAGTGTGTAGACCCTACGGGTTCGGGAGACATGCAAACATGACCGAGACGCCTCTCCGGTCAATAACCAATAGCGGGATATGGATACCCATGTTGGCTCCCACATGCTCCTCGATGATCTCATCGGATGAACAACAATGTCGAGGACTCAAGTAATCCCGTATACAATTCCCTTTGTCAATCGGTACGTTACATGCCCGAGATTCGATCGTCGGTATCCCAATACCTCGTTTAATCTCGTTACCGGCAAGTCACTTTACTCATACCGTAATTCATGATCCCGTGACCAGACACCTGGTCACATTGAGCTCATTATGATGATGCATTACCGAGTGGGCCCAGAGATACCTCTCCGTCATACGGAGTGACAAATCCCAGTCTCGATTCGTGCCAATCCAACAGACACTTTTGGAGATACCCGTAGTGCACCTTTATAGTCACCCAGTTACTTGTGATGTTTGGCACACCCAAAGCACTCCTACGGTATCCGGGAGTTGCACAATCTCATGGTCTAAGGAAATGATACTTGACATTTGGAAAAGCTCTAGCTAAACGAACTACACGATCTTTGAGCTATGCTTACGATTGGGTCTTGTCCATCACATCATTCTCCTAATGATGTGATCCCGTTATCAATGACATCCAATGCCCATAGTCAGGATACCATGACTATTTGTTGATCAACGAGCTAGTCAACTAGAGGCTCACTAGGGACACGTTGCGGTCTATGTCTTCACACATGCATTACAATTTCTGGATAACACAATTATAGCATGAATAATAGACTATTACCATGAACAAAGAAATATAATAATAACCATTTTATTATTGCCTCTAAGGCATATTTCCAACAGTCTTCCACTTGCACTAGAGTCAATCATCTAGTTACATTGTGATGAATCGAACACCCATGGAATTTTGGTGTTGATCATGTTTTGCCCTAGGGAGAGGTTTAGTCAATGGATTTGCTACATTCAGGTTCATGTGTACTTTACAAATATCTATGTCCCCATCTTGAACATTTCACGAATGGAGTTGAAGTGACGCTTCATGTGCCTAGTCTAGTTGTGAAACCTAGGCTCCTTGGCAAGTGCAATAGCTCCAGTGTTGTCACAGAATAGTTTGATCGGCCCCGACGCATTGGGTATGACTCCTAGGTCGGTATGAACTCCTTCACCCAAATTTCTTCATGCGCTGCCTCCGAGGCTGCCATGTACTCTGCTTCACATGTAGATTCCGCCACGACGCTTTGCTTGCAACTGCACCAGCTTACTGCCCCACCATTCAAAATATACACGTATCCGGTTTGTGACTTAGAGTCATCCAGATCTGTGTCGAAGCTAGCGTCGATGTAACCCTTTACGACGAGCTCTTCGTCACCTCCATAAACGAGAAACATATCCTTAGTCCTTTTCAGGTACTTTAGGATGTTCTTGACCGCTGTCCAGTGTTCCTTGCTGGGATTACTTTGGTACCTTCCTACCAAACTTACGGCAAGGTTTACATCAGGTCTGGTACACAACATGGCATACATAATAGACACTATGGCTGAGGCATAGTGGATGACACTCATCTCTTCTTTATCTTCTGCCATGGTCGGGCATTGTGCCGAGCTCAATCTCACACCTTGCAATACAGGCAAGAACCCTTTCTTTGACTGATCCATATTGAACTTCTTCAATATCTTATCAAGGTATGTGCTTTGTGAAAGACCTATGAGGCGTCTCGATCTATCCCTATAGATCTTGATGCCTAATATGTAAGCAGCTTCTCCAAGGTCCTTCATTGAAAAACACTTATTCAAGTAGGCCTTAATGCTGTCCAAGAGTTCTATATCATTTCCCGTCAAAAGTATGTCATCTACATATAATATGAGAAATGCTACAGCGCTCCCACTCACTTTCTTGTAAATGCAGGCTTCTCCATAAGTCTGCATAAACCCAAACGCTTTGATCATCTCATCAAAGCGAATGTTCCAACTCCGAGATGCTTGCACCATCCCATAAATGGATCGCTGGAGCTTGCATACCTTGTTAGCATTCTCAGGGTCGACAAAATCTCCGGTTGCATCGTATACAGTTCTTCCTTAAGATGACCGTTAAGGAATGCCGTTTTGACGTCCATTTGCCATATCTCATAATCATAGTATGCGGCAATTGCTAACATGATTCAGACAGACTTTAGCTTCGCTACGGGAGAGAATGTCTCATCATAGTCAACCCCTTGAACTTGCCGATAACCCTTAGAGACAAGTCGAGCTTTATAGATGGTAACATTACCATCTTCATCCGTCCTCTTCTTAAAGATCCATTTGTTTTCTATCACTCGCCGATCATCGGGCAAGTCTGTCAAAGTCCATACTTCGTTTTCATACATGGATCCTATCTCGGATTGCATGGCTTCAAGCCATTTGTTGGAATCTGGGCCCGCCATCGCTTCTTCATAGTTCGAAGGTTCACCGTTGTCTAACAACATGATTTCCAGGACAGGGTTGCCATACCAGTGTGGTATGGAACGTGTCCTCGTGGACCTATGAAGTTCAGTAGTAACTTGATCCGAAGTACCTTGATCATCATCATTAACTTCCTCTTCAGTTGGTGCTGGCACCACAGGAACATCTTCCTGAGATGCGCTACTCACCGGTTCAAGAGGTAGTACTTCATCAAGTTCCACTTTCCTCCCACTTACTTCTCTCGAGAGAAACTCTTTCTCCAGAAAGGACCCATTCTTGGCAACAAAGATCTTGCCTTCGGATTTGAGGTAGAAGGTATACCCAATGGTTTCCTTAGGGTATCCTATGAAGACGCATTTTTCCGACTTGGGTTCGAGCTTTTCAGGTTGAAGTTTCTTGACATAAGCATTGCATCCCCAAATTTTTAGATATGACAGCTTAGGTTTCTTCCCAAACCATAATTCATACGGTGTTGTCTCAACGGATTTAGACGGTGTACTATTTGAAGTGAATGTAGCTGTCTCTAGAGCGTATCCCCAAAATGATAGCGGTAAATCAGTAAGAGACATCATGGATCGCACCATATCGAATAGAGTGCGATTACGACGTTCGGACACACCGTTACGCTGAGGTGTTCCAGGTGGCGTGAGTTGTGAAACGATTCCACATTTCCTTAAGTGCGTACCAAATTCGTGACATAAATATTCTCCTCCATGCTTTTATCGTAGGAACTTTATCTTTCGGTCACGTTGATTCTCTACCTCATTCTAAAATTCCTTGAACTTTTCAAAGGTCTCATACTTGTGTTTCATCAAGTAGACATACCCATATCTACTCAAGTCGTCAGTGAGAGTGAGAACATAACGATATCCTCCGCGAGCGTCAACGCTCATTGCACCGCACACATCAGTATGTATGATTTCCAATAAGTTGGTTGCTCTCTCCATTGTTCCGGAGAACGGAGTCATGGTCATTTTTCCCATGAGGCATGGTTCACATGTGTCAAATAATTCATAATCGAGAGACTCTAAAAGTCCATCAGCATGGAGCTTCTTCATGCGCTTGACACCAATGTGACCAAGGCGGCAGTGCCACAAGTATGTGGGACTATCGTTATCAACTTTACATCTTTTGGTTTTCACACTATGAATATGTGTAACAACACGTTCAGATTCATTAAGAATAAACCATTGACCATCGGGGCATGACCATAAAACATATCTCTCATATAAATAGAACAACCATTATTCTCGGATTTAAATGAGTAGCCATCTCATATTAAACGAGATCCAGATACAATGTGCATGCTCAAACTTGGCACTAAATAACAATTATTGAGGTTTAAAACTAATCCCGTAGGTAAATGTAGAGGTAGCGTGCCGACGGCGATCACATAGACCATGGAACCATTCCCGACGCGCATCGTCAACTCGTCCTTCGCCAGTCTCCGTTTATTCTGCAGTTCCTGCTTTGAGTTACAAATATGAGCAACCGCACCGGTATCAAATACCCTGGAGCTAATACGAGTACTGGTAATGTACACATCAATTACATGTATATCACATATACGTTTAGTGTTGCCGACCTTCTTATCCGCTAAGTACTTGGGGCAGTTCCGCTTCCGGTGACCACTTCCTTTGCAATAAAAGCACTCAGTCTCAGGCTTGGGTCCATTCTTTGACTTCTTCCCGGCAACTGGCTTACCGGGCGCGGCAACTCCCTTGTCGTCCTTCTTGAAGTTCTTCTTACCCTAGCCTTTCTTGAACTTAGTGGTTTTATTCACCATCAACACTTGATGTTCTTTCTTGATCTCTACCTCCGCCAATTTCATCATTGAATATACCTCAGGAATGGTCTTCTCCATCCCCTGCATATTGAAGTTCATCACAAAGCTCTTGTAGCTCGGTGGAAGCGACTGGAGGATTCTGTCAATAACCGCGTCATCCGGGAGATTAACTCCTTGCTGAGTCAAGCGGTTGTGCAACCCAAACATCTTGAGTATGTGCTCACTAACAGAACTATTTTCCTCCATCTTACAACTAAAGAACTTGTCAGGGACTTCATATCACTCGACCCGGGCATGAGCTTGGAAAACTATTTTCAGCTCTTCGAACATCTCATAAGCTCTGTGTTGCTCAAAACACTTTTGGAGCCCCGGCTCTAAGCTGTAAAGCATGCCGCACTGAACGAGGGAGTAATCATCAGCACAAGACTGCCAAGCGTTCATAACGTCTTGGTTCTCTGGGATGGGTGCTTCACCTAGAGGTGCTTCTAGGACATAATCTTTCTTGGCAGCTATGAGGATGATCCTCAAGTTCTGGACCCAGTCTGTATAGTTGCTGCCATCATCTTTCAGCTTGGTTTTCTCTAGGAACGCATTGAAGTTGAGGGTAACATGGGCCATTTGATCTACAAGACATATTGTAAAGATTTTAGACTAAGTTCATGATAATTAAGTTCATCTAATCAAATTATTTAATGAGCTCCCACTCAGATTAGACATCCCTCTAGTCATCTAAGTGATACATGATCCGAGTCGACTAGGCCGTGTCCGATCATCACGTGAGACGGACTAGTCATCATCGGTGAACATCTCCATGTTGATCGTATCTTCCATACGACTCATGTTCGACCTTTCGGTCTCTTGTGTTCCGAGGCCATGTCTGTACATGCTAGGCTCGTCAAGTTAACCTAAGTGTTTATGCGTGTGTAAATCTGTCTTACACCCGTTGTATGTGAATGTTAGAATCTATCACACCCGATCATCATGGTGCTTCGAAAGAACGAACATTTGCAACGGCGCACAGTTAGGGGGAACACTTTCTTGAAATTATTATGAGGGATCATCTTATTTACTACCGTCGTTCTAAGTAAACAAGATGTAAAAACATGATAAACATCACATGCAATCAAATAGTAGTGACATGATATGGCCAATATCATATAGCTCCTTTGATCTCCATCTTTGGGGCTCCATGATCATCTTCATCACCGGCATGACACCATGATCTCCATCATCATGATCTCCATCATCGTGTCTCCATGGGGTTGCTCGCCAACTATTACTTCTACTACTATGGCTAACGGTTTAGCAATAAAGTAAAGTAATTACATGGCATTAAATCATTGACACGCATGTCATACAATAATTAAGACAACTCCTATGGCTCATGCCGGTTGTCATACTCATCGACATGCAAGTCGTCATTCCTATTACAAGAACATGATCTCATACATCACATATATATCATTCATCATTCATCACAACTTTTGACCATATCACATCACAATCACATGCTGCAAAAACAAGTTAGACGTCCTCTAATTGTTGTTGCATGTTTTACGTGGCTGCAATAGGGTTCTAGCAAGAATGTATTCTTACCTACGTGAAAGCCACAACGTGATTTGTCAACTTCTATTTACCCTTCATAAGGACCCTTTTCATTGAATCCGCTCCAACTAAAGTGGGAGAGACAGACACCCGCTAGCCACCTTATTCAACTAGTGCATGTCAGTCGGTGGAACCTGTCTCACGTAAGCATACGTGTAAGGTCGGTCCGTGCCGCTTCATCCCGCAATACCGCTGAAGCAAAATAAGACTAGTAGTGGAAAGAAAGTTGACAACATCTACGCCCACAGCAAATTTGTGTTCTATTCCTGCAAAGAGAACTACGCATAGACCTGGCTCATGATGCCACTGTTGGGGAACGTTGCAGAAAAAAAAATCCTACGGTTTCACCAAGATCAATCTATGAGTTCATCTAGCAACGAGAGAGAGGTGTGCATCTACATACCCTTGTAGATCGAGCGGAAGCGTTCAAGAGAACGGGGTTGAGGGAGTCGTACTCGTCGTGATCCAAATAACCGGAGATCCTAGCACCCAACGGACGGCACCTCCGCGTTCAACACACGTACGGTCAGGGAGATGTCTCCTCCTTCTTGATCCAGCAAGGGTGAAGGAGAGCTTGATGAAGATCCAGCAGCACGACGGCGTGGTGGTGGATGCAGCAGCGATCTCGGCAGGGCTTCGCCAAGCGTCTACGAGAGGGAGAGGTGTAGCAGAGGTAGAGGGAGGCGCCAAGAGCATGGGTGCGGCTGCCCTCCCTCCCCCCTCTTTATATAGGCCCCCTAGGGGGGCGCCGGCCCTAGGAGATGGGATCTCCAAGGCGGGGCGGCGGCCAGGGGGGTGGCTTGCCCCCCAAGGCAAGTGGAGGCGCCCCCCACCCCTATGGTTTCCAACCCTAGGCGCAGGGGGGCACAAAGGGGGGGCGCACCAGCTCACCAGGGGTTGGTTCCCCTCCCACTTCAGCCGATGGGGCCCTCCGGGATAGGTGGCCCCACCCAGTGGACCCCCGGGACCCTTCCAGTGGTCCCGGTACAATACCGGTAACCGCCAAAACTTTCCCGATGGCCGAAACTTCACTTCCTATATATAATTCTTTACCTCCGGACCATTCTGGAACTCCTCGTGACGTTCGGGATCTCATCCGGGACACCGAACAACTTTCGGTTTACTGCATACTCATATATCTACAACCCTAGCATCACTGAACCATAAGTGCGTAGACCCTACGGGTTCGGGAGACATGTAGACATGATCGAGACGCCTCTCCGGTCAATAACCAACAACGGGATCTGGATACCCATGTTGGCTCCCACATGCTCCTCGATGATCTCATCGGATGAACAACAATGTCGAGGACTCAAGTAATCCCGTATACAATTCCCTTTGTCAATCGGTACGTTACATGCCCGAGATTCGATCGTCGGTATCCCAATACCTCGTTTAATCTCGTTACCGGCAAGTCACTTTACTCATACCGTAATTCATGATCCCGTGACCAGACACCTGGTCACATTGAGCTCATTATGATGATGCATTACCGAGTGGGCCCAGAGATACCTCTCCGTCATACGGAGTGACAAATCCCAGTCTCGATTCGTGCCAATCCAACAGACACTTCCCGAGATACCCGTAGTGCACCTTTATAGTCACCTAGTTACGTCTCGAGCTTGCGTTGGATTTCCCCGAAGAGGAGAGGATGATGCAGCACAGTAGCGTAAGTATTTCCCTCAGTTTTTGAGAACCAAGGTATCAATCCAGTAGGAGACCACGCGCAAGTCCTTGTACCTGCGCTTAGGGGTTGTCAATCCCTTCACGGTCACTTACGAGGGTGAGATATGATAGAGATAATATTTTTGGTATAAAGATGCAAAGTAAAAAGTAAAAGCAAAAGCAAGTAAATAAAGTGATGGAGATTGATATGATGAGAATAGACCCGGGGGCCATAGGTTTCACTAGTGGCTTCTCTCAAGAGCATAAGTATTCTACGGTGGGTGAACAAATTACTGTTGAGCAATTGACAGAATTGAGCATAGTTATGAGGTTATCCAGGCAATGATCATGTATATAGGCATCACGTCCGTGACAAGTAGACCGACACGATTCTGCATCTACTACTATTACTCCACTCATCGACCGCTATCCAGCATGCATCTAGAGTATTAAGTTAAAAACAGAGTAACGCCTTAAGCAAGATGACATGATGTAGAGGAATAAATTCATGCAATATGATAAATGCCCCATCTTGTTATCCTCGACGGCAACAATACAATACGTGTCTTGCAACCCTTTCTGTCACTGGGTAAGGTCACCGCAAGATTGAACCCAAAGCTAAGCACTTCTCCCATTGCAAGAACTACCAATCTAGTTGGCCAAACCAAATGGATAATTCGAAGAGACTTGCAAAGATAACTTAATCATTCATAAAAGAATTCAGAGAAGAATCAAATATTTTCCATAGATAAGCTGGATCATAAACCCACAATTCATCGTTCTCAACAAACACACCGCAAAAAGAAGATTACATCAAATAGATCTCCACGAGAGAGGGGGAGAACATTGTATTGAGATCCAAAAAGAGAGAAGAAGCCATCTAGCTACTAACTAAGGACCCGAAGGTCTGAAGTAAACTACTCACACTTCATCGGAGGGGCTATGGTGATGATGTAGAAGCCCTCCGTGGTGGATGCCCCCTCCGGCGGAGCTCCCGAACAGGCCCCAAGATGGGATCTCGTGGATACAGAAAGTTACGGCGGTGGAATTAGGTTTTTGGCTCCGTCCCCAATCTGTTGGGGGTACGTAGGTATATATAGGAGGAAGGAGTACGTCGGTGGAGCGTCAGGGGGCCCACGAGGTAGGGGGGCGCGCCCAGGGGGGAGGGCGCGCCCCCCACCCTCGTGACTGCCTCTGGCACTCCTTGGAGTAGGGTCCAAGTCTCCTAGATCACGTTCGGTGAGAAGATCACGTTTCCGAAGGTTTCATTCCGTTTGGACTCCGTTTGATGTTCCGTTTCTTGGAAACACTGAAATAGGCAAAAAACAGCAATTTTGGGTTGCGCCTCCGGTTAATAGGTTAGTCCCAAAAATAATATAAAAGTGGAAAATAAAGCCCATTATAGTCCAAAACAATAGATAAAGTAGCATGGAGCAATCAAAAATTATAGATACGTTGGAGACGTATCATCACCCAATTACGTTGTGACGTTTGGCACACCCAAAGCACTCCTACGGTATCTGGGAGTTGCACAATCTCATGGTCTAAGGAAATGATACTTGACATTTGGAAAAGCTCTAGCTAAACGAACTACAAGATCTTTGAGCTATGATTACGATTGGGTCTTGTCCATCACATCATTCTCCTAATGATGTGATCCCGTTATCAATGACATCCAATGCCCATAGTCAGGAAACCATGACTATCTGTTGATCAACAAGCTAGTCAACTAGAGGCTCACTAGGGACACATTGTGGTCTATGTATTCACACGTGCATTACAATTTCCGGATAACACAATTATAGCATGAATAATAGACTATTACCATGAAGAAAGAAATATAATAATAACCATTTTATTATTGCGTCTAGGGCATATTTCCAACAAGAGGGATTGAGGCCAATCCAGAAAAGGTTAAGGCAATAAAATACATGAGCCCCCCGCAGACCCTGAAGGAGATGCCAAAGCTGGCGGGCTGCATAACCTCGCTGGGGCGCTTCATCTCCAACACTACAAAAAAAAGACACATCCGTGACATTTTGGGCTGAACGAAATTTTGTTCTGTCATACATATCACACTTCTATGACGATAATTGTGACAAAACCCGGTATCATAATAGATATGGTGGGCTCCTACTTCTATGACAAAAAATCATGATAGAAAATGGGCTTTTCATCCTGGGCGGGCCGGAACGCAGCTGCATGACATCTTTGGGTCATCCATGACGGAAAAAACCATGGTAGAAGCGAGGGGGAGGAAAATTTCGGGGAGTTCCCAGTTACGGTGGGAGGTCGGGGGCCAAGCGATGAGCGTTTCTCTCGTACACGTACGCGCGTGTGTGCGAGGCGTTGGCTCTAACTGAACCCGCGCGAGGCGCTGGGCTCTAACTGAACCCGAGCGATTGCACTGCAGGCTACGCGTTACTGAACCCGAGTGATCGATTCCTTCGCTACTGCTGCTAACTGAAGCCGATCGATGCTGCCTCTCTAGATGAACAGTGAGCGTTGTGGGGGGTTTTGATGAACAGTGAGCGGTGGGAGTGGATGAACAGGACCCGTGGTGTTGCCTCTGGATGAACAGGACCCTGTGATGTGGAGGGATGGATGAATAGGATGATCCCGTGGAGGGCTGGATGAACAGTAGAAGGTGGAAGGGTGGATGAACAGTAGCCGGTGGAGGGGTGGTTGAACAGGAGCCCATTGAGAGGGGTGGTCGAATAGTAGCTGGTGGAGTAGCGCGCGGTGGAGGCTGGATGAACAGGAGCCCGTGGATGAACAGTCGCAGGTGGAGGCTGGAGGAGGTCGACGATGGATGAATAGTACCCAGTGGAGGCTGGAGGAGGTCGACAGTGGAGATGAACAGTATCCCGTGGAGTCCCGTTTTGCCATACTCCGCACCCCTCCCGATGAACAGGACCCCCGTTTCGACTGTAGTGCTCCAACACAAGTCCGTTTTGTCCGTTTTGCGGTACGCCACACCCCTCCTAATTAACAGGACCCCCATTTCGACTGTAGGAGGTCCGTTTCCTCCATTTTGTGGTACTCCACACCCCTCCCGGTCAACAGGAGCCCCGTTCCCACCGTAGGAGGTCCGTTTCCTCCGTTTTGCGATACGCCAGACCCCTCCCGATGAACAGGATCCCGTTTCGAACATGGCCGATCGAACACAATGTCGTTTCCTCCGTTCTGCGGTACGCCAGGTCTCGTCTCCATCGCCTGTTCCGTCCAAGCTCTCCCGATGAACACGACAACGTATTCCATTCTGACCCAGCCGGTTAGCTCCCCATGAACACGACGACGACGCAGTTTCTCAGTTCCGACCCAGCCAATGTACACGAGCCCTGGACGTACGTATATATGCGCGAGTAGGCGTTCGAGATCCCGCCTGTATGTACACATACATTGCTGTATTTTCTTTCTTGCACCCTGGCCGCTGTACGTACGTGTACATGCTACATGCATGCCTCTACTATGACACGTGCGCGCCTCTACTACGATACGTGCACGCCTCTACATCCACCAGTATGTACATACATGTTCACGACCAGAATGACAATGCTACGTACGCTTTGACCAGGTGGGTCCTGACTGTCAGGCAATTCCTTGTGTGCGATGATATAGCTGGTGGGTCCCAGTAGTCAGGGGGGCGAACCATTTTGTTTTTTTGCCCGGACGCACTTCCTTCCATGCGAAGGTGTAGGTGGTGGTTCCCAGCAGTCAGCTGGCGAATTGTTTTGTTGTTTTTTTTGCCCGGACGCACTTCCTTGCGTGCGAAGGTGTAGCTGGTAGGTCCCAGTAGTCAGGGGGGAAACATTTTTTTTGCAAAATACGGTGGCCCGTTTGGTGGGTTCCCGCTGTCAGGTGGAGGAATAATTATTTTGCGCGTAATAAGAAGGCACTTCCTTGCGGCCGTCGTGGACCCAGCTGTCAGTCTCTCCACGTACAGTACTCTTCCGACGAAAGTCGGTCGTTGACCACATTGGCCACGCCGCGTCGAGAGCACCAGGGCGTTGGACTACGGCGAGGCCTAGGAAGGGGACGATGTGGAGCCGGGGAAGACGCGACAGTGGATGCCCACACGGAGAGGAGTACGACTGTACGAGGGTTTACTGGTTCGTCCGCCGTCGCCGGAGAATAACAGCAGGTGTAGGTCAGTAGAGGGATGGCTAGGCTAGCGATGGGAGTACAGTGGGGGTGGTGAGGCCTGCGCGGCAGCACAGCCGACTGCGGGGAGGAGGGAGCAGGCAGTCCCGCCGGCGTTTGTTTGAGCGGCTGGAGCAGGAAGAGCAGAGATTGAAGAAGCACGACGGCCGTTGGATGGACATCAAACAGTCACTGCTTGTGCATCAACCTTATTTTTAGGAAAGCCTCAAATCTGTGGAAAACAGCATACAACCCATCTGCCATTATTTCTAATAATTTGCAACCCGTTTGCTAATTCTTAAGGTTTTTTTGAGCTCATATTCTTTTTGTTAGCATTACAGCCCATATTGTGGCCACGGTTAAAAAATTATACGAAATTTTGCATATTTCGGTGCGGTCCAAACTGTTTTTAATCCTGAAATTTTGACTCACATTCAAACTGATTTTAAAAATAAATGTATATCAATATAAAATCCAACAAATTCTCCACGCATAAAAATTAATGTAATTTAAAATCTCAAAATGAAAAAAAAAGATATTTGAAACTAATTGCCGGTTTGATGTGTTTTATAAATGTACAGCCCATTTCTCATTACTAATGGGCCATTTTCTTGGCTAGTCGAATGAAAGCTCTCCTCGTCTTGAAAGATTTACAGCCCAACAGGCGTGACAAAGCGACTTACTTGGCAAATTAGAAAAAACTAGGCTGTGGCCGTGGACCCAACTGTCAGCCTCTCCATGTACAGTACTCTTCTGATGGAATGTCGTTGACCACATTGACCACGCCGCGCCAAGAGCACCAAGGCGGTGGACAATGATGAGGCCTAGGAAGGTGACGACGCGGAGCCGGGGAAGACGTGGCAGTGGATGCCCACGCGGAGAGGAGTACGACTGTACGAGCATTTACTGGTTCGTCTGCCATCGCCGGAGAATAACAGCAGGTGTGGGTCAATAGAGGGATGGCTAGGCCAGCGATGGGAGTATGGTGGGGCAGTGAGGCCTGCGCGGTAGCACAACCAGCCGCGGGGAGGAGGGAGCAGGCAGTCCCGCCGGTGCTATTTTGAGCGGCTGGAGCATGAAGAGCAAAGATTGAAGAATCACGACAACCGTTGGATGGACATCCAACAGTCACTGCTCTCGTGTGTTGACTAAGTTGACATGGCATTGCGTGTGCGTCAAGCTTTTTTTATGAAAGCATACGCGTCAACCTGTAGTAGGCGCACAAGTCAGCCTCAAATCTATGGAAAATAGCAGACAACCCATCTGCCATTATTTCTAATAATGTACATCACATTTGCTAATTCTTAAAAAAAATTGAAGCCCATCTTCTTTTTGTTAGCATTACACCCCATATTGTGGCCACGGTTAAAAAGTATACAAAATTTTGCATAATTCGGTGCGGTCAACTGTTTTTAATCCAGAAATATTGATTCACATTCAAACTATTTTGAAAAATAATTTATATAAATATAAAATCCAAATAATTGTCCACACATAAAAATCAATGGAATTTAAAATCTTGTAATGAAAAAAATTGAAACTAATTCCCGGTTTCATCTGTTTTAAAAATGTACAGCCCATTTCTGGGCAAAGCGAATGAAACTCCCCTCGTCTTGAAAGATTTGTAGCCCAGCAGGGCCGATAAAGCAAGTAGGCCTTGTTTGTGTATTTCTTTTAAAAAAATAGAACTGGGCTAGCCATTTTCAGCAAGAAAAAAACACAACTTGGCTCATGATGTGGTAAACATAAATAAAACCCTGGCTAGATGGGCCATGGCCCCCGCACATCCCCGTTGTTACCCTGATCCGTCGCTAAAACTAGTATAAATAACAACTACTTGTTCCTCAAAAAAAACTGTGCGACCTGCTGGGTCCCTGGTGTCAGCCACTCGTAGTGTAATTCTCTCATTTATTGACTACGTTGACAACGGCGTGAGCCCCAGATGTCCAACCATTAGGAGGAGCCATATTTTTGGGCTTGTGATATAGAGGCACTTGCTTGCATACTGCCATGACGCTGGTGGGTCCCTAATGTCATCCTCTCCATGTACAGTCATCTCCTTGTTCCTCTCGGTTGTTGACGATGTTGACAATGCAAGAGGGCGGCGCACCACGCACGGCGAGCGAACCAAGGCCACAAGGCGGAGGACAACGGCGAGGCCTCAGACGAAACGAACAGGAGCCGTGGAAGATGCGCCAGTCCAGTCGCAGGCGGAGGGGAGTACGAGGGTTGACTGGTTCGGGTGCAGGTGTGTGTTGGGGCTGACATCGCCGGAGAATAACAGGAGGTGTGGGGGAATAGAGGGAGGAACTGGCCAACGTTGGAGGGTACGTACGGTAGGGCGGCGGAGGCGCAGCCAGCAATGGGATGCGGGAGCAGGCGGAGCCAATGTTGTGGTTCGGTTTGGGCGGCTGGAGGAAGAAGACAAGAGATAGAAGATACACGACAGATGTTGGATGTCAATCCAATGGCTGGTAGGCAGAATCGTTTGTTGACTGGCTAGGCTATTTCCTCGCGGGTCCCAAATGTCTGAATCCAAATCTGTCACAGTCATGCAGCCTTTCCTATGAAAATTTATAGCCCATTTGATGTGCTAGTTCGAAATAAGTTTGTGGGTTCTGGTGGGGGCTAATCACTTGGCATCTATAATGCACAGTGAGCTCAAGTAGCCGGCGAGAGTGATGTTATGTCCCTTGGTTGGGATTTGTTACAATATTTCACTCTAAATTAAACGAATGGCATGCCATGCCTTGTTTCAACGAAAATATGACAGTCACAGCCGAGTTGAAAAGGGCGGGAACATCTTACTCCAGCTTACAAACTGTACAAAAGCACGAGGGTTAATTGTTCATCACGTTTACAAAAAAACCCAGGTTGAAAAGGGCAACAACATCTAACTCCAGCACTGTTTTCGGCAGTCGCAGTCAAATGGATCGGTCAGGTCCATAGAATGAACATCCTGGGTCGTAAAATTTACTGGATTATGACCACAATATGTTATAAATAGAATCCCGGCACGTTCAGATGCTCTTTTGCCCACCTGAAACTCCTTTTTTTGCTCTTTGACATACCCATCCGTCAAAACCACGCTGCTGATAAACTTAAGTCTAATGGACAATAGTAACCTCGCATTCAGCAAGAAGAATGTGACAAATCTAATGTTTGCACGGTTGGCTACATATCGTTCTAGCGTTATTGTCTTCAATCGAATCTCATGAGAAGTGAGAAAATCCCGATGGTTATGAATCCACCGATTGGTTATAACTTTCTTACCCCGTCCTGTTGCCTAAATAGACATAAAGATTGAAAACAGTTAAGGTCTAAAAAAAGAGTGTCGAAAGAGCAACAACTAAACGGCTAATTCTAGTACACTATATGCGGGCTTCCAATGTGCGTGTGAAATTATCACCTTTATATACAACTTCTCCAGACATGGAAAGCATTGTAGCAAGCCAATAATCTTGTTCAGATCAAAACTAATCATTTGGATATATAAGATCTTGACAGAATCCAGCACCATTGATAGGCCATCCATGGAGAAACTCTTCATTGAGCATAGAACATAATCTTAGTACAAAATGTGTACTCCAAGATGATATATAACTTATGGGCAGAAATTTAAAATGCAGCTTATGGTTACAAGTGTAGATGATAATATAAAGTACCTAAAGAACTGTGGAGCCAAACACCATATTGAAATGAGCATACAGATCATGTATTACACCCAAGGTCTCCAGTTTAGGCGCAGAGAGGACGATTATTTGCAACGATGAATAACTAGAATCTAGGATCGACCTTTCAAGTGAAGGGGCATCTTGGATGATGAGCTGCCTTCCATCAAAAGAAATTCCAATTCTTACAAGGTTAGGCGACTTTATTTGGAGACAACTGATTCTAACTATGAAAACAAGCACCAAGCACTCCAGGGCAGGACAACTGGAGTTAATAATGCTGTGCAACGAGTCCTCTGATATACGAACCCACACAAGTGAAAGTTTCTTGAGAAATGGGAGTCAAAGGTTTAGTACCAGATTCTCTGGTAGGTAGCACAGCGCAAAGGTGGTGGTGTGGAGAGAGGAGGAAAACCACGATATGGACATCGGTGCTGAGGGCACAAGTTCATGGTGTTCGGTATGTGGTACGTGATTTCCAGGGGAATAGTAGAACTCAAGCAACTGTAGTTTTGTGAATTCAGGGGACTTCAGCCAGGCGTCCACCATGAAGGTCATGGTATGCTTGCTCAGGTAGCATGACGGGATGCAGAGGCTTTGAACGGAGCCCTGGTGGGAGGAGATGATGGCTTTGGGGATTTCAAAATCATTCAAGAGAGATAGCTGATGACAATCGAGATTAAGGGGCACGGCGCGCCATAGAGGGCGCCACCAAATTGAGAGGACTTGGGTGTGGCAGCAATCCTTGGTGGGGAGAAGCGAGATGATCTCCCCAAGGATGGCGTCCGGGAGATCGCTGATGCGATCCACCCAAGATTCTACGGGTTCCTGGGATCCGGTGGGGGCAGGGTCGCCGCTTCTCCACGCGCTACCGGGTGCGGGATCTACAACAGGCGTCGCCGCTGGCAGGAGACTCATCTTCTTGGAGCTGGGGTCAGCCGACTCCATTTTCCTTCAGGGCATCGCGCTCACGGATTTGAGTAGAGTAACGAATGACGAGCCTAGTTGTAGTGCGAGGGAAGAAGAAGGGGAGCTGAGGTTTTCTCTGTAGTAGTGAGGAAGAAGGGGAGCTGGGGTTTTCAGTAGGAGTGAGGTGAGGAATTTGGGGGTACGAGTGGAGCGAGCTGACGTGAGGTGGGTGAGAGCGAGGAGGAAGAAGAGCACCCAGGTTTTTGTGGGGGGCGGTGTGCTGGGTGTGGGTAGCGCCTCTCATTCAGTAAATATAGGGCTTTTGAATTCATTTTACTATTTACTAGTGTGGATTGGCTGTTTTGTCTTGGGCCCAGAGAAACAATTACTACTAGTAAAGTGGAGACACTCTACAGCTACCCAGAAAAACAATTACTACTAGTAAAGTGGAGACACTCTACCGCTTCTGGCTCCTCCTAGGTCATTGAAATGTCTCCCTCTACTGAATGCCATTAAACTTTTGTTCACCGACATGCGGGCCATGCAGCGCGCGGGCCCAAATGTCATCCACCAAATTAGAAGGCAGTATGCACGTGGACAGTAACCCTGGTCGTAGCGCGGCAGTAACGAGCCATCGTATCACAAACCCACCCCCCCCGCAGTCTAAGTTTGACGGACGAAGCAACCATCATTTCACTCTTCGCTGAATCCCCTTCTGCCTCACCATCTTCAAGAAAGGCAACACTCGCATCTGCCACTGTTCTTCTCTCCCAACGAAGGGAAGGTAAGCGGATTATGATGTTGGTGTATTTTTGTTAAGAGAAAAAAAAGAAATTTTACAAAGCAGTAACCGATCCTCACTCTCTTTTTTGTTTCATTGTCATTGCGATTGTGTTTTCCTTTCAATGATCTCCTAGTATTCGTCAGTTTCATGATGGACCAAGGAGAACCAAGCAAAGATCTATTGATATTGGAGCAGACGCGGGAGGCTGATCCCCATGAGACAGAGAGCTCCAAGAAGATGGAGGCAGCCACCGAGCCGACCCCAGATACGCTCACGGCCACTACTGAGATGGTCAATGCCCCGTTTAAGGTTACAGCCTGTGTGGCAGTGTAGGAGCAGATTTCCCCCTTCGAGGTTGTGTCCCCCCCCCCCGCCGAGCTGCCCAAGGTGATTTTCTTCTTTGCCGATATCGATTGTGGTTTTTCATCTAAGTATGTGGTGATTAATAATGCAAAATTTTATTAGCTTCGATGCCATGCTATACATAGTGGTTTAAACAACTTGTCTTTCTTATACTGAAAAGTAATTCAGAATTTGTTTCTGTTTCAATTAGAACCCTGATGCAGACAAGGATTGTGTGGTTGTACATGTCACTCGCTATGAGGCGGATGACCTAAATATCCGCACTGGGAAAACAGAGTTCTTAGGCTGTTGGATCCTAGAAGCCATTTGCGGTTATACCAATGAAGAGTTGTATTCCAGCCTCACTGTTGTCAGGCGTGTTGTCCAGGGTGTACTGAAGCATAAGAAGTTCGAAGCTACTCATTCGTTTGTGAAGCATACTATTCTTGTCAAGCTTATGCAGGAAGATGACATGGCATGCCTCCACAAACAAGTTTATCAGTGGCAAGGCCACAAGGTTGTCTTCATGAAGGTTCACAGGATTGAGCTGCTCCGGGACATCCTCGATGATGTTCATGGCAAGGTCCGTCTTGTGTCCAGCCCAAATTAGATTGTCACATCCCTGGTCCTGTTATGCACTAGGCTAGACCTCATGTGAGCATCATGTTTTAATTCAAATGAAATTTGAATTGGGGAATTTTCAAAGCCTCAAAAACCTTCTAAAAATGATCAACATTAAAATCTTCTCAAAGAAGTCCAAGAAAATGTTCCTTTTCAGCTTGAAAAATATTGGCGTGAGGTAAAGTGCAAACCAATATTTTTGGAGTGACTGAAACATTTATTTTGGGCCTTTGAGTTAATTCAATAACTATTTTCATTGGATATATATATTATATATAATTAATATATGTCCAATAATTCTGGAACATTTTATGTGGTTTGGTATATTTTAGTTCTAGCCACATAACTATTTTCAGGATTTTATAAAATGGTTTAGTATTTTACTAAACCAAAACAAAACAGAACAAAATAGAAAATAATAAATAAAAGCAGAGAGATAGAGAACTTACCTCAGCTTACCTCTGCAGCCCACCAGGCCCACCTGGCCAGCCCAGCCCATCTCCACCCCCCCCTGTCGTCTTCCTCCCTGCCAGGAGGACAGACACCGCGACGCCGCCGCGCGCGCCACCTCCTGCTTCCCCTGGCCACCTCCTGCTTCCTCCCCGAGCCCTCTAGCGACGCCACGGAGTCGTCCCCGACCGCTATTCCTCTCTCTGCTCGCTCTGGCTCTCTCCCTCTCTCGATTTGGAGCACCACCGAGAGCCACCGGAGGGCGCCGCCGTCGCATCCATAGCCACTGGCCACCCCTCGCCCTTCCGATGAGCTCAAGAGCTCCGTCCCGACCCCATGAAGCTCTACCACGACGCATGCGACGCCGGGTGCCCTGTAGCCACGCCATCACCGCCATCTTCATCGCCACGGCCGGCAATCACCGCCGTTCGATTCGCCGCCGACAGGACGTCCCCGAGCCCACTTAGCGTCTCGTCCGACTCCCCGTGAGCTCCTGTTCTCTTCTCCTCACTCCGCGCACTTGATTTCGTCCCCTAGCTCCATCTTCCACCACAGCCGAAGCTCGCCGCCGCCGTGCCTCGTCGCCGTCGTGGCCAGAGCCACTGTGGCTCGAAGCCGGGCACACCACCGTGCTCCATGCCTCACCAGGAGCACGTAGCACGCACCAACGCCTCCCCTAGCGCCCTGCATCACCTAACCCGCCGTTGGCCGAACTCCGGCCGCCGCTGACCTCGTCGCCGCCGTCACTGCAGCCACCTGGAGCTCCCACCCGAGTGCACCATCGTGCTCAGAACGTCTCCACGAGCCCGTTGCCTGCCGCAGCTCGCCCTCTCATGCCCCCTAGTGGTCGCCCGTGTCTCACCCGAGCTCCGGCGGCTGCAACCGAGCTCGCCGCCGTCGACTCCGGCCACCCCAGGCCCGGAGACCACGACCATCCGACGCGCCATCGCGCCAGCTCTCCGTAGAGCCAAAGGGCGCACCGAACGGTGCAGTATAGACGAAACCGGAGCCACCCCGGTGTGTCTCCGCCGCGTTTTGGGTCGTCGCCGGCGAAACTCCGGCGACTGCCGACGTGGCACGCTTAATTAGTGTTAATGACCCAACTATTTAAACCCACAACCACTGACAGTGGGCCCCACCCCTGGTCAAACCCCAGTCAGCGCTGGGTTTGACCGGGATTAGTTCCTGTGTCACTGACGTGTGGCCCCCACACGTCAGGTTTGACCTGGGGCGCCCAGTTGACCCTGCTGACGTCACTGTGACGTGGTGCTGACGCCATAATCATTTCTGGATTTAATATTATTCAGGAAATTCCAGAAAATGCCTAAAACTTCAATAAATCATAGAAATTCAACCGTAGCTCCAAATTTAATAATTTATATATGAAAGATTATCAGAAAAATTCAAGGAATCCATCTGTACCATTTTCATGCATGTTAGAACAACTTATAGCTGCTGTTTAGCACAAATCAATTAAATGGCATTTGAATAATCACATATGGAGTTTGAATTTGAATATTATATTCAAACCAACTTCATTTGATCTGTTGCTAGTTGCATTAGCTCAAAACACATTCATATTGCCATGTCATGAGCATGCATCATATTGTGCATTGCATTGATTGTGTTCCTTTCTGTGTTGCCGGTATTTGTCCCCTCTCGATAGACGCGATATCGATGATGTGATCGTTGACACTGATGAAGACTCAATGTTATCTTCAGAAGTGCCAGGCAAGCAAAACCCCCTTGTTCATTCCGATACAATCCCACTCTCTCGCTCCTGCTCTCTTTTACTGCATTAGGACAACAACGATTCATCTGTTACCTGCTGCGGTAGCTGAACCCCTTTATCCTTTGCATGACCTGTCATTGCCACAGTAAATAGATGAAACCCACTAGCATGAGTAGGAGTTGTTTGAGCCCTGTTGTGCCTACTCATTCATGCTTATTTGTCATGCCTGCTACTGCTTAGAGTCGAGTCAGGTCTGATTCATCCGGGATGACTCAGAGGTGTGTGAACATGTCCTACTGTGTGTGAGCTAAGTGTGTGAATACGATTTGGTAAAGGTAGCGGTGAGAGGCCATGTAGGAGTACATGGTGGGTTGTCTCATTGCAGCCGTCCTCAGGAACTGACTTCTGTGTTTGTGATCCATGATTCAGCTACTACCACGCATTGGGCCCGAAACCAATGGACCCTCTCGGCTTCTTGATCACCCTTGTCCTCTGTCCAGGAGTTGCAAGTAGTTTCTGGTGTTTGTAGTATGCTGGAGGCCGTGGGCAGCGCTGACCGTAGGGGTGGGCTGTGATGTGGTAGGCACGTGGCCAGGTAAACCGGGCGCCCGTTTGGTGTCACGGAACCCTGTTCACATCGTTTGGGGCTGTGAGCGAAAATTCGGCCGGATCTCCTCATGGATGGAACCCGAATAGGCGATAAACCTGGACTAGAGACTCGAGTGTTTAGGTAGGCCGTGGCCGACACCCACGTTGGGCTTCCGCTTGAAGGTTGCCGAGTACATGTCGTGTAAATGGCGGTAAGTGGTGAGAGCGTGTGTGAAGAAGTACACCCCTGCAGGGTTAACATCATCTATTCGAATAGCCGTGTCCACGGAAAAGGACTTCTGGGTTGCTTATATCAGTTCATAGACAAGTGAAAGTGGATACCCTAAAATACGCAAGATAAGCGTGAGTGCTATGGATGGTGTTCTCGTAGGGAGACGAGAGCGGATCCATAGTGGTGTATTGATATGGTGAATATGTGGACTCGTGTGCGCCACCTCAAAAGAGTTACTTGCAGTCGTAGTTCAGGATAGCCACCGAGTCAAAGCTGGCTTGCTGCAGTTAAACCCCACCATCCCTTTGTTGATAATGATGCATATGTAGATAGTTCTGATGGAAGTCTTGCTGGGTACATTTGTACTCACGTTTGCCTATTTTATGTTTTTGCAGAGAGACTTCAGTCTCACTAGTATTTCCGCGTGGTCTTCGACGTTTAGCTTGTTACCTCAGCTACGATCTTGTGCCTCGGCAGGATTTGGTAGATAGTCAGGCTTCTCAGCCTTTTTCATTTATAGATGTCTGTACTCAGACATGATAGCTTCCGCTTGTGCTTTGTTTTGTATGCTCTGAATGTTGGGTCATGAGACCCATGTTTGTAATATCTCGCTCCTCGGAGCCTATTGATAAATTACTTGAGTCATAGAGTCATGTTGTGATGCCATGTTGTATTTGCACATATCGAGCATATTGTGTGTATGTTATTGAAATGCTTGGTATGTGTGGGATCTGACCATCTAGTTGTTTATCCTTAGTAGCCTCTCTTACCGGGAAATGTCTCCTAGTGTTTCCACCGACCCAGGGTAGCTCGCTACCGCTCCGGAACACTTAGGCTGGCCGGCATGTGTCCTTCTTCGTTCCTGTGTCTGTCCCTTCGGGGAAATGTCACGCGATGAATACCGGAGTCCTGTTAGCCTGCTACAGCCCGGTTCACCGGAGTCCTGCTAGCCCAGTGCTACAGCCTGGATTCATTCGGTGATGACCGACACGTTCGATGCTGGGTCATGGATGCCTGTCCCTGTAAGTCTGTGCCACTTTGGGTTTACGACTAGCCATGTCAGCCCGGGCTCCTTATCATATGGATGCTAGTGACACTGTCATATACGTGTGCCAAAAGGCGCAAACGGTCCCGGGCTAAGGTAAGGCGACACCCGTGGGAATACCGTGCGTGAGGCCGCAAAGTGATATGAGGTGTTACATGCTAGATCGATGTGGCATTGAGTCGGGGTCCTGACATAGATCAAGGCATGAAATAGTTGCCCCAGCTAGTGTTTAATAGTAGTTTGGATTGTGTGTAATTATCCGAACCTTGCCTATTATCGACCCCTCTAGGGCTAGTACTCTGTTTGAATCCATCTATGGGAACTGCTGCTACTTTTGTGTGCCCGTGAATCATGTGAGAACCATCGTAATTGTTGCCGAAACAGATGCGTCCTCACTAGTTTTTTCATGAATATGGCATGGTAAGACATAAGTTGTCACGGTTTATCATACGAGCACTGTGTGTTTTGATGAAATAGAGCACTCGTACGAGAACTATGCACCGACGTATACATAAGTACTTGTAAACACTGTTGGTGCTACCCCACTTGTAAGAAGTTGTGCAAAACACGGCACATTGGCTCAGCTCATTTCAACACTAGGCTATCAACCAGCTAACAATCAACAATCTGCTGTCTGACATATAAGCAACTATGTATCTTGTTACAGTGGTTCATGCAGTTAATTGAGGCCACAATGTAATAAATTGCAAACGTTCACACGCTAGTCCAGCGCTCATGTCGAACACTCACATTAAACTCGTCTTCATAAAAAAACTTGAAAATCATAAGTTAAGCAATTTTATACATCTCAATGATTCATAGAACATAACAAACATATACTTGTTCACAGCAAAAGACAAAGTTGTGAGAAGGTTGACAAATCAGGAAAAAACAATCAAGGCTTCTCTGAGCAAAGGGCCTCCCGGCAGGCTTAAATTTCCTGGAGTTCACTCTGGTTTTTTCTTGTTGCCACCATCCAGGGTTAGGTTGTCTCATTCCAAAATAACCAATTATAATTGTGGTCTCAGCTGGAATGCTGAAATGAACCATGCAGTGTACTGACCAGTTGAAATGCTTGTGCATTCCACTAAATTTAAGCACTGTTATATGCAGAAATAAGCATACCACAATGCCTCTTGTCCGTGCACCTGTCCAAAAAACCGCTGTGCAGCCATGCCAGCTAGTCCTCGGTCCGTGGAAGAACTGCCAGAAAGTGCATGCCGGACTAGGATGCAGTTGTTTTTGCTCATCCCTGCACTGCAATCAGGAAGTAAAACATATGAATCAACTTCTTTTAGATTGCGTTGGTCATTCTACCTTAGTTACTACCAATGTAGGAATACCTTGAAGACTGGAGGTTAGACGACGGCAATGAGGGATAGCCATCTCATTTTGCGCAGTTGTACTAAAACTGAGGTGTGTGCTTTTGATTGCGCTGATAGAAATGATACGGAGACAGACATCCTGAAACAATATGGAGACAGACATCCCTATTTGCGCAAATATGAAATATGGTTATTTAAACAATGACAGATATTTGCAGCGGCGTATGATTAACAGCAGCATCTATTGTGTTATAATTGGCACTAGATTGACAGTATGAAGAGTCCTTAAGTAAGTAGCATCACATCACATCAACAATGCCACAAGATTAACATGTAGAACAATAGCATTAGTATTACTGTCATGAGAGTAGCACATGGTCAGTGAATGTGCAATCAAATTTGTGCAGTTCCACTGGGATGAAGCAATGTTAGCGGTGTGAGAGTTAAGTGTAACTGCAAAAACACAATTGATGGGAAAAAAAGCAAGATGTCCGAGTAATGGGCCACGGGTAGGCCAACCCGAGCCCCAGAACCTTTCAAGACATCGGGACAGGCTACGCCCCTCTTGCCGAGTCCCAGGACCGACTCCAAGACCTGCCGAGTCCCGGTGCGGCTCCAAGATCTGCCGAGTCCCAGAGCGACTCCCAGATATGCGAGTCCCAGAACTGACTCCGAGATCTGCCGAGTCCCAGAGCCGACTCCCAGATATGCCGAGTCCCAGAGCCGACTCCAAGATATGCCGAGTCCCAGAACCGACAACAAGACAAGCCGACTCTCAGCTGATGACTTCCAGAGAAGCCGGTTGAGGGTAGTCGGCTTGCGACTCCAACCGCCCCTGCCCACGAGGGACCGGCATGGCTACAGTGCGCGGCACTCTTGCCATGCCACCCCTGACCTCATCTTCAGTGGGCGGCGCACTGTGCCCACGACGCCTGCCTGTACGACCCAGGGACGGCGGGACCGCCTGTCAGCGGGTAGACGGAAGACGGCGAGCGCGCCCTTAAGATGGGCCCGAGGGAGTCGGCCCCCTGGAGTCAGCCAGCCCCTCCCTCGGGCCCCGTGCACCATTGATCAGACAAGATGGGGAATAGCGACAGTGAGCGCCCGCCAGGCGGCAGCACTGTTGCCATGACCACATGACCAAGCCCGCGTCATTGGAAGCATCGCTACAATACCAGGCCTATCCGCGGGGCCCGCCAGTCGGTGGGCCCCAGTAGTCGCCAGAGAAGACGACGGCCTGAGAGACAGACGACTGGGCCCCGCGCCCAGCCGGATTACCCTTGTACCCTTGGGGGTAGGCCTATATAAACTCCCAGGAGAGCCCATGCAAAGGGTTCGGACCCAGATAGCATTAGACCTCAGAACATAGGAAGGAGAGAGCTAGCCCTGCCCTCTCCTACCTGCAGAAACAGCTCCAGGAGCACCATTGTACTCACTTTGCCATAGTGACCATGCGGAGACCCCGCAGAGCAGCAGTAGGGGTGTTATCTCCACGGAGAGCCCTGAAGCGGGGTAAGATTCGCTGGCGTGCATGTCTTCGCCTCATCCCGCTTCCGGGCACCGGCGACGTTCTACTCGCTCCCACCATGATAAGCCATCCTTTGGCATATGTCGTACCCAACCCCCGACATTTGGCACCCACCGTGGGGCGAGGTGCACCGTCATCCGGAGACCTGCTCTGGACGGGAACCCTTTTTCTCCCTGGCGAGCACAGCCATCCCGGCACGCCAGATGGAGTTTGCACCGACGTGCTGCACGGCGCTGAGATCGCCCGCGCGGCCAGCTGCCTCGCCGAGCTTATCGGCGAGGTTCGCCTCTGCGATGAGCCTGCATCCGACGCAGGCACGAGCGGTCCCAAGAGCCTCCTCGCGGGTCTTCTCGACCAACTCCACGTCGCCGGCGAGCCTGCCGTAGACCTGGAGACCATAGGATCCACCGACCCGATGATGGTCGACTCCGACACTGTGTCGCTCGACGCGTTCCCCACCAATGTGGTGGTCTACGATGAGCCGCTCCCTTACGCGGGGAGTGGCGGAAGCACCATCACGGATGTCCTCATCCTCGATCACGGTGAGCGTTCCGGTGAGGGAGCGCACGACCCGCTCGATGCAGCTCTGCAAGACCTCACCGCGCCGATTCCGGGCGACGGTGACGCCGAGACGCTGGAGGCGCTTCGCCTTCAGCTCGTCGAGGGCACGAAGAAGCTGGCAAGCATGAGACGATTGTCAGAAGCCTACCAACGCGAGATGGATCACGCCGTGGGCGGCTCGCCGACTCCGACTGGGCCTAGCCGCCTAGGCGCGATCCAGCAGCGCGGCGTGGTAATCGCCAATTTATTCGGGGCTGATCGCCCTGTGTATGCCAAGACAGCGGAAAACATCCGCGCCGCCCAGGTGGTGGCGGATGAGCTCGACAGCTTCGAGGGCAAAGAGCGCCGCCTGATGACGGAGCGAGTTCAGCAGCTCCTCGACGCGGCTGCCACGCAGAACGAATCCGGTTGCCGCACGGAGGCGTCGCTGCGACAAAACGACGATCCGCCACCCCGCCGAGACCAAGGCGCGACGTCTCGGACGCCGACTGGCGGGGCCCGCGGAAAGAAGGACAAGGAGCCGGCTGCCAGCCACAGTCGGACTCGCATCACCATCGAGCGCGACCAAGACGGCCGCCCCAAGGCGGTGGAACGGTGGGACGACTATCTGCCTCCCCCTCCTCGCAGAGAAAGGCGAGTCTCCCTGCCACCCATGGAACATCCGACTCTCGACGACCGTCTTGGCCGCCGAGAGGGAGTCAGAGAGAACGATGCCCGCCACCGGATCGACCAACTCCACCGATCCCTGGCGCTGGAAGAAGAAGACGAGTTGGGTCCTCCCTATTTTGGACCCTGCATCCGAGATGAGCCCTTCCCCAAAGGGTTCATGCTCCCCCGAGACACGCCCAAATATACCGGCACTGTGAAGCCAGAGGACTGGCTGATCGATTACTCCACAGTCGTCAATATAGCGAACGGCAACAAGCGTGTTGCCATAAGATATGTCCCGCTCATGCTCCAGGGCTCGGCCTGGACATGGTTGAACAGTCTAAAGCCTCGCAGCATCAACAGCTGGGTCGACTTCACCGAGGCCTTCGTCCGCAACTTCACAAGCACGTACAAGCGACCTCCCAAGCCTCGCCAACTCTCCTTGTGCATTCAAGGTCCCGACGAGTCCACTCGCGACTACCTCACGCGCTGGGGCGAGCACCGGAACTCCTGCGAGGGCGTGCACGAAGTGCAGGCTATCGAGTACTTTACTGCCGGGTGCAGAGAAGGCACCCTCCTCAAGCACAAGCTTCTCTGCGACGAGCCGGAGACCCTCGATGAACTGTTGATCACAGCAGACAAGTACGTCACGGCCGACTCCTCCATGAAGGCGGAGATTCAAGTCAACGCGACTGGCAAAGTCGCCCCTCACGGCCGACTCCTCCATGAACTCCGGCTGGGGACACCAGTCGACGGCAACAGCAGAACGACCACAAGCACAAGGCCCCGCGGCCGACCTCCAACAGCCGACAAGTGCCGACAGTCGAAGACCAACGGCCGGAGGGACCGCCTCCGGCAAAGCGGCAGAAGGGCGGCAAGTCCAACTGGTTGCCGGCCTTCTCCTATGAGCAGACCCTGGATGGCCCCTGCAAGTTCCACAGCGGCGCGAAGCTGTCAAACCACACCACCCAGAAATGCCACTGGCTGACCAGAATCGCCAAGGGAGACGGCCTACTCCCTCCCCCGCCTGCTGGGCCGCCTCCACCACAGCCGCCCCAGCAGCCGGCTGCTAGGCCAGTCGGCGCGATACAAGACGAGTTCCCAGATGAGCATGGAGCCTATGTGGTATTCACCAGTGTGGCAGACGATCGGCGCAGCAGGCACCAACAGCAGCAAGAATTGAATGCAGTCGCGTCAAGCACTCCAGAATTCATGCACTGGTTCGAAAGGCCCATCAGTTGGAGCAGAGCCGATCACCCAGAGGTGATGCCGAGTCCAGGCTCCTACGCCTTGGTCTTAGGCACCACGCTCGCCACAGACAGGCGGGCCGCTCGCTTCTCGCAAGTACTGATAGACGGAGGAAGCAGTATCAACATCCTGTACAAGGATACGATGGAGAAATTAGGAATCAAGCGAAGACAGCTTCAGAGCAGCCGGACTATGTTCCACGGCATTGTTCCTGGCCTTTCCTGCTCGCCAATCGGCAAGATCCTGATAGACGTCCTCTTTGGGGACAAAGATCATTTCCGCCGAGAGCCAATTTGGTTTGAGGTGGTGGACCCTGAAAGCCCATACCATGCGTTGCTTGGCCGACCAGCTTTGGCCAAGTTCATGGCAGTCCCCCACTACGCCTACCTCAAGATGAAGATGCCGAGTTCCTAGGGGATTCTAACCGTGGCCGGCGACTACAGAAAGTCGTCCGCTTGCGCGGCCGAAAGTAGTTGGCTGGCCGAGTCCTTGGTGATCGCGGGTGAGAAGCGGCTACTCGATCGGGTTGTGGCGATGGCCGGCAAGCAGCCCGAGTTGTCGCCCGACCCCAAGGAGTCGAAAGCAGAGGGATCATTCAAGCCGGCTAGGGAAACGAAGAAGATACCTTTGGACCCGGAGCACCCAGAGAGGTACGCTGTCATGGACACAAACCTTGACAGCAAATAGGAAAGCGAGCTCGTCGATTTCCTCCGTGAGAATCAAGACATCTTCGCATGGTCCCCTAAAGACATGCCTTGTGTACCGATGGAATTCGCCGAGCACAAGTTACATGTCTGGTCTGATGTGAAGCCCTTCAGGCAGCCCTTGCGCCGCCTGTCAGAAGAGAAAAGAAGAGTTGTTGGAGAAGAAATAGCACGGCTCCTGGCAGCCAGCTTCATCATGGAAGTGTTTTTCCCAGAGTGGCTAGCAAACCCAGTATTGGTGCTGAAGAAGAACAAGTAGTGGCGGATGTGTATCGACTACACAAGTCTCAATAAAGCATGTCCCAAGGGCCCATTTGCTTTGCCAAAAATTGATCAGGTGATAGACTCCACAGCCGGATGCGAGCTGTTGAGTTTTTTGGATGCATATTCTGGATATCACCAGATAAAGCTGAACCCGGCTGACCGACTGAAGACCGCCTTCATCACGCCATTTGGTGCCTTCTGCTACCTGACCATGACGTTCGGCCTGAGGAATGCCGGCGCCACCTTTCAGCGTTGCATGCAAAAGTGCCTCCTCAAGCAACTCGGCATAAATGCCCACGTCTACGTGGATGACGTGGTGGTGAACGTGGAACTCTGTTGGAAGACATCAAGGAAACCTTTGAGAACCTGCGCCGATTCCAGATCAAGCTTAACCCCGAGAAGTCCGTCTTCGGAGTACCAGCCGGCCAACTCCTTGGTTTCCTGGTCTCTAAACGCGGCATAGAGTGCAATCCTGTGAAGATCAAGGCCATCGACAGGATGGAAGCACACAGACGACTGTTAGATGTGCAGAAGTTCACCGGCTGTTTGGCATCCATCAGCCGATTCATCAGTCGGCTGGGCGAGAAGGCTCTCCCCTTGTATCAGCTCATGAAGAAGACAACCTTTTTTGAATGGACTCCCAAGGCGGACGAGGCCTTTCTCCACCTGAAGAAAATGTTGACTACTCCCCCTGTGCTGGCGGCTCCGACTCCCAAAGAGCCCATGCTCCTATACATTGCCACCACCAGCCAGGTAGTCAGCACAGTCATTGTAGTCGAGCGCAAGGAGGAAGGCAAGGCGCTATCTGTCCAGAGACCTGTATACTACCTAAGCGAGGTACTGTCGGCCTCCAAGCAGCACTACCCTCACTACAAGAAGATGTGCTACGGCGTGCATTTTGCCACCAAGCAATTGAAGCCTTACTTCCAGGAGCATCCAATCACTGTGGTCTGCACAGCCCCACTAGCCGAGATTCGAAAGCCGAGATGCTTCTGGCCGAGTGGCCAAATGGGCCATCGACCTGGCTCCCTACACCATCTACTACGAGCCCCACACCACCATCAAGTCGCAAGCACTGGCCGACTTCCTCGCCGATTGGGCCGAGACCCAGTATCTGCCACCAGCACCTGACTCCAGCCATTGGCGGATGCACTTCGATGGATCCAAGATGCGCACCGGCCTGGGAGCCGACGTCCTCCTCACTTCCCCCAAGGGCGACAAGCTCAGATACGCGCTGCAGATCCATTTCGTTGCCTCCAACAACGTAGCCGAGTACGAGGCGCTCATCCACGGACTACGGCTTGCCAAAGAACTCGGCATTCGCCGGATCCTGTGTTATGGCGACTCCGACTTGGTGGTCCAACAATCATCTGGCGACTGGGACGCCAAGGACGCAAACATGGCAAGCTACCGTTTCCTTGTGCAGCAACTCGGCGGATACTTCGAGGGGTGCGAGTTCCTCCACGTGCCAAGGTACGACAACGACCAAGCAGACGCCTTGGCACGAATCGGCTCCACCCGCCAAGCAATACCATCTGGCATCGCCCTTCGGCGCCTCCTCAAGCCGTCTATCAAGCCGTCACCAGAATCAGACTCAATCTTTGTGCCGGCTCCACCCAAAGAAGTCGGATCCGACTCCAAGAATGCCACAGTCGAAGCCAGCCCGGGGACTTCAGAACCTGGCCCAGGGACTGCGGCGACCAGGCCAAAGACTCCAGAGCTCGGCCCGAGGACTGCTCCAGTCGGCCCAGGGACTGCTCCAGTCGGCCCGGGGACTTCGTCAAGTCAGCAAGCGGCTGCGGACTCCAACCCGCCGCCTCCCAGCCCAGCCGCCCTTATCCAAGTCGCACTAGTGGCAGTTGAAGAAATAGCAGCACCCTCATGGGCCCAGCCCATCCTCAAGTTCCTAGTAAATAGAGAGCTGCCAACTGACGAAATCTTGGCTCGGCAAGTGCAACGCCGAGCGGCAGCCTACACCATAGTCAACAGAGAGCTGGTCAGGCGCAGTGTCACTGGAGTCTACCAGCGCTGTGTCGAGCCAGAGCAAGGCCAAGCAATACTCAGAGACATTCATGAAGGTGAGTGCGGCCACCATGCGGCCTCAAGAGCACTCGCCGCCAAGGCCTTCCGACACGGTTTCTTCTGGCCAACTGCCCTGGAAGAGGCCAAAGAGTTAGTCCAAAAGTGTAAAGGGTGCCAGATGTTGCGCTCCAAGCCACATGAGCCGGCTTCCGCACTCAAGACTATCCCCATTGCCTGGCCCTTTGCGGTTTGGGGCCTAGACATGGTGGGACCATTCAAAACAGCACGAGGCGGCCTAACTCACTTACTTGTCACGGTGGACAAGTTCACCAAGTGGATAGAAGTGAAGCCCATCAAGAAGTTGAATGGTCCGACTGTCGTGACCTTCATCGCCGACATCACGACTCGGTATGGCAATACCGCACAGCATCGTCACCGACAACGGCACAAACCTTTCCAAATGTGCCTTGGCCCGTTTTTGCGCGACTCAGGGCATCCGACTGGACTTAGCGTATGTTGCCCATCCGCAGTCAAACGGCCAGGTAGAGCGAGCAAATGGCCTCATCCTGACCGGCATAAAGCCTTGACTGGTCAAACCACTGGAGCGTTCGGCCGGCTGTTGGCTGGACGAATTGCCAGCCGTCCTCTAGAGTCTGCGCACGACTCCAAACAAGTCAACCGGCTTCATACCTTTCTTCCTTGTCTACGGCGCCGAGGCCGTCATCCCGACGGATATAGAGTTCGACTCCCCGCGAGTCACTATGTACACCGAGGAAGAAGCAGAAGAAGCACGTCAAGACGGCATCGATCTGCTGGAAGAGGGCCGGTTGTTAGCACTCAGCCGGTCCAACATCTACCACCAGAGTCTGCGCCGATACTACAACAGGAAGGTCAGGCCAAGATCTTTCCAAGAAGGCGACCTTGTGCTCCGACTGATCCAGCGAACTGCCGGCCAGCACAAGCTGTCGGCACCTTGGGAGGGCCCCTTCATTGTCAGCAAGGTGCTAGGAAACGACTCCTACTACCTGATCGATGCTCAGAAGCCCCGAGCACGCAAAAGGGACGACTCCGACAAAGAGACAGAGCGCCCGTGGAATGCAAATCTTCTCCGAAGATTTTACAGTTGAAGAAGTATGTATCATGCTACCCTTTGTATTAAAGTACCAAGACTTTGGGCCCCCCGAGACGAGCTCAGGGACTGCCTTCTTTTGTTATCTGCATGATAAGAATTATGCCTTCGAGTATATTACTCTTTGTTAATGCCGCTTGGCACCGGGTCCGACTAGTCGGCCCGGGGACTCGCCGCCTCGCGCTATGAGGTGCTTCCCGCAGTCAGACAAGTAGTGTGCGGTGCCTAATCCGTCTCCTGACAAAGCTGCAGCTCGCAGAGCGACTGTTTGGTTGGCAGGAGTGAGGAAGAATGGGTGCCCACACGAAAAATGGCTAAGGACCCAAAGCACGAACATAGCGTAAGACGGCCTCCAGCATCTCTGAAGCAAAAAGGCGACTCATGAGTAGTCGGCTTGCCGCTTTCTACTAACCTCTATTAAGGACAGCCGACTCTTTAGTAGTCGGCTTGCCGCTTTCTATCCGACTTGTTAAAAGGACTCTAAAATGGCCGAGTACTTGCCTTCCCCAAAGTAGCCAAGCGTTTGATCCAGCGACAGTCCGCAGAGCGGTTGTCCGACTGGCAAGGCAGCGAATAGGGGAAGGAGGCAAAGGGAAAAGCCAAAAGAGCAATGAGCAAGGAAAGATAGAACTCGGATAAATATTTACATAGGCCCTTGGCTGAATCTTCAAGCAGAAGTTCAAGATACACCCCGCGGGTGGAATTGTTTGAATCTAACAAAGTTTTTCAAAAAGATTGCTAAGACAGATAAAGCAGAGGCAAAGACGGTAGCCGAGGAGGCGGCATCTGGGTTCAGAGGGTCGGAGGAGACGGCGGTGTCAGGCGCCGGGGTGGCCGGCTGGACGGTCTCGGTTTGATCGCCTCCGGCGGCAGTCGCTTTCTCCGGACGCGGCTTGTTGCTGGAGGCGCGGTCGAGCTAAGGCTGGTCGCCCGCTCCGTCTTCTGGCACCCCCGTCTCGCCTTCCTCCTCCGCCTCGTCTTCCTCCTCGGTGCTGGAGCCAATCACTTCTGCCGAGTCTTCGTCGTAGTCCGGGTTCATCCCGAACCACTCTCGCAGCACATCCTCGCCGCCTGCAGCCCGCTCGGGGACGAAGACGCTGGTGTCTGTGTAGTCGGCAATTGCCGCTGCATGCTCGATGAGGGCGCCCTCCACAGCCACCAGCTCCGCCTGGGCCTCTGACCGGAATGCGGCTAGCCGGTATAGGTCCAGCCCCGGATACCACGGCTTGACAAATTCCAAGGCCCGGCACGCTTCGGCCCGGGCCGAGAACCCTTCCAGGCTTCAAGACGGCCGGCTGCGACGTCCAGCCAGTCGGCAGTCGGACTGGCAGTGCGCAGAACTGGCGCCTCCGGCCACAAAGCGGCAACCGCTTGGGCGCCGGCACGCTGAAGCCGGCGCATCAACCAATGGGCCGGCCGAAGACGGGCCTCGATGCTCAGGAGTTGTTTGTCGATGGTCAGGAGGGCATTTGCAGCGATCTCTGCGCCATCCGCCCTCCGAGCCTCGCGATCAGCCTCGATGGCCTGTGTGACTGCCTGCGAGTGGCCAGGGAAGAAGTCTGCCAAGATGAAAAAGAAAAACCAGTTAGAGTCAAAAGTCGGCTTGACCCACAGTCGGGGGCTCAAAGGAAACCAAGAAACTCACCATCGATGATGTTCTCGATCTCGTGGAAGCCGGAAGTCAGCTGTGCCTCCCTGTCGGTCCAGGAGGAGCGCTCGCTCTCGAACTCGGCCAGGAGTGCAGTCTCTTTCTTATCTACCTCCTCTTGCGCCTTCTTGAGCAGCTCCTTTTGCTCCGCCAGCTACGCAGCCAGCAGATCACGCTCCATGACGAGCTTGCTGCACTCCTCCTCCTTGGCGCGCAAGGCGGTGTTGGCCTCGCCCAGCTGCTGCTGAAGGGTGGCGTTGGCCCCTGAAGAAGAAAAAAGAAAAAAGACGATAAGTCGTCAACAAAGAAAGTCGCTGAGAATATCCGGCACAACTGCTCCACAGTCGGCCCGAATCTCGGGGACTACGGCCCGCGGGTGCGCCAGCGCGCCCCCGCGAAAGTGAAGAAGGACTTACTCCGGCTCTCCGACAAGTCGGCAGTCCGCCTGCCCAGCTCCTCAACGTTGCGGTTGAAGGGAGTAGCACAGAGGTTGTGATACTCCTGTAACAAGCATTTCAGACAAGGTTAATTATTTGGAACTCGCCAGAGGGAGTTCCGAACCGCCTGCTCAGCAGCCGGCCGGAAACTCGGGGACTACAGCCAGTGGGTGCGCTGGCGCGCCCCCACAGAGAAGAACAAGAAAAAAAATCAAAGAGGGAGACATACTCGGACGACCGTTCGCGCTGCCAGGTGCGCCCTAGTGCAGTTTTGGAGGGCGTCGCCTTCGGCTCGCAGCTTCGCCTGGACATCCAGAAGTGCTTGGTTCAGCGGCCCTATGCCACCTCTGCGCAACCACCCAACGGGCGCGGCGCTCGTCGCCTCGGCATCTGGGATTGCCCAGCTGGCGGCGCCGGTCTCCTGGGGTCGCAGCGCCGAGGTCGCCCTCTTAAGACGGCGGCGCATGGGCGAGGCGACTTGGAGAAGCAGCCTCGCCTCGGACTCGTCCGCAGTCGGCGGCACCGGCGGGCCTGCCGGCTGTTCTCCACGCGCGTTCCCAGATGGCGGCGGAGGCGGCGGTGGCGGCATGAGCGTGTCCGACATGGAAGCCTCGCCGCTTTCCTTCTCCGCGATGGGGTTCTCGGCGCCAGCTTCTCTAGTCTGCCCCGTTAACTCCGGGGGCGGCAGAGTGGAGGACAACGGGGTGACAAGAAATGCCGACTAGCGGCGCACGGCCTCCTCGGCTTGCCGACTTGCTGCGGTCGCGGCTTCGGCCTCTTCCAGTTTCTTCTGGGCAAAGGCCGCCGCCTTCTCGGCCTCCACTTTCTCCAGGCGGTCGGACTCTTCCTCGTAGCGCTTCTCCCGCGCGTTTCGCTCCGTCGCCTCCCGGAGGTCAGTGGCGGGGTGAATCCGCTGAGTGTTGGCGGAAGTCTCTGCCGACCCCATGACGGAGGGGGCGGCGACCCTCTCAAGGGTAAGAGGAGCCCTGAAAAAAGGAGGGGGTGTAAAAGACTTGGACAGAATTCACCAAAAGAAAATAAGGCAAAGACAGTTACGCAGAGATCAATGGCGGCCTCTTCACTTCCTTGCGGAAGCGGTTGGCTTTCGCGGCCACTTCCTCCCGTCTGGTCGCGGCGGCCGCCACCTTGAGCTTCTTTGGCTTGCTGCCGAATGAACCTGGCTCGGCGTGGTGCCTCTTCGCGCCGCCTTGGCCGACGGAGGAACTCGCACCCGGCAGGCCAACCCTTGGCTGGCGGCGCGGGGCGACTTACCCATCAAAGTCGTCTTCAGGCCAGTCGACGAAGGTGGCCGAGGGCCTGAAGCCGCCTCCCGCTCCCCCGCCTCCGCCTTCGGCATCGGCCTCCATCGCCGCCGCCCCGAAGTCGGGGTCATCGATATCGCTCTCCGCCCGGTCGGGGACGAACTCGTGGGGCGGTCTTTCGACGCCGGCTACGGGCTGAATGAGGGGATTCTGACTCAAAGAAACCAAAAGGGTCAGAAGTCGGATTCAGCTACAGAGAAAACAGAGCAACCAGAGACGCGACTTACCAGAGGAGGAGGGTTGGCGCACGAGTACGGCTCCTTGCCGAACTTCCAGTCCGCCGCGAGCTCGTAGTTCGCGATGTGGTTCACCATGTTCGCCACTTCCGTACGGGGCATGTCCCTGGTGCACATCCGACTCGGGTCCCGGTGGCCGCTCATCTGACTGATCAGATGAGGCCGGCCTTGGAGAGGGAGGACTCGGCGTGCCACGAAGGCGGCCAACAAGTCGTCTCCAACCAGGCCCTACGACTGCGTCAGAACTCGGAGTCGCGCTACGGCGGCGGCTCCAGCAGGAGTCAGCGACTTGATTCGGTGGGACCAGCTGGGGAGCCTCCCAGCCGGTGGGCCTTCTTCGTAGGGCGGCAGATTGACCAGTCGCCGTCTGGGGCGACGTTCTTCACGTAGAAGTACGACCGCTGCCACATCCTCACCGACTTGATCAGCGGGATGGCATGAAATGGATTGTCGACCGTCGTTCGCCGCATCACGATGAAGGCGCCGCACTGGGCCGGCACGCCGGCGACGTGCGTGCCGAGCTTGGATTGAAAGAATTCCCCCCATAGCTCAATGGTGGGGAGAACACCGAGGAAGCCTTCCCACAGGGTTGCGAAGGCAGCCAGCAGCACCACCGTGTTCGGCGTGAGGTGGTGCGGCTGGAGCCCGTGGAGCTCCAGGAAAGAGCGGAAGAAGCCGCTCGCCAGCAGCCCCAGGCTGCGCATGTGGTGCGAGCGGAAAATGACCCGCTCGCCCTCCTCCGGCGTCGGCAGTATCTCCCCCGCCGGCGCGGCGCGGGCTCGCACGATGTTCGCGCTGGGGAGGCGGCGCGTCTCGCGAAGGAACTCGATGAGGTCGTCATCCACGTCGGAGCCGTCCCACATGCCGGAGCGCATGGCGGGAGCCGCGGCAGCAGAAGAGGAGCTCATCATGGCGGGCGCGGCATGGAGCAGCACGACGGCGGCGAGAAGAAGACAGGAAGCAGAGGATGCAGGAGGAGGCGGGGGAGCAGGGAAGATGGGCGCGCGTGCTTCGCCGCTCCCCTCCCCCCGCCTACTTATAGCCTCATGGGCTGAGAAGCCGATGGGGCGGGCGTGGGATTAACTATGCACGGGACCCCACGCCCCGTCCCACAATTTACCCCACGAAGTTACTGCACGCAGTAACTACGTGGGAAACCCAATCGTCCGCATGGCCGCAATGGATCCGTTCGGATACCGAGGCACGGTAGTGGCGGGCCCCACCTGACAACATGTCCCATCGCGCGCGTGGATAGGCAGACTGGCCTCGCCGCGTGGCACCGAGCGACGGGGCAGCGACGGGCGACCGCGGAGAAGCGTATCAGGCACGCCACCTGGTTTCTCGCCGCAACGTTTGAACTCCTTAGGGAGCAAGATGGACCTCTGCGAGTTCGACTCTGGGTAGTCGGCCAGAGGGAAGACGGCAAGCGAAGCCCAGATTCTACCACCAGAGGAATGAAACTGTTGAAGCCCCACGACACAGTATCCGTGGAGCCTCACCAGCTTCGGGGACTACTGTCAGAGTAATGGGCCATGGGTAGGCCAACCCGAGCCCCAGAACCTTTCAAGACATCGGGACAGGCTATGCCCCTCAAGCCGAGTCCCAGGACCAACTCCAAGACCTGCCGAGTCCCGGAGTGGCTCCAAGATCTGCCGAGTCCCAGAGCGACTCCCAGATATGCGAGTCCCAGAACCGACTCCAAGATCTGCAGAGTCCCAAAGCCGACTCCCAGATATGCTGAGTCCCAAAGCCGACTCCAAGATATGCCGAGTCCCAGAACCGACTCCAAGACAAGCCGACTCTCAGCTGACGACTTCCAGAGAAGTCGGTTGAGGGTAGTCAGCTTGCGACTCCAACCACCCCCTGCCCACGAGGGACCAGCATGGCTACAGTGCATGGCACTATTGCCATGCCACCCGTGACCTCAACTTCGGTGGGCGGCGCACTGTGCCCACGACGCCTGCCTGTACGACCCAGGGACGGCGGGACCGCCTATTAGCGGGTAGACGGAAGACGGCGAGCACACCCTGAAGACGGGCCCGTGGGAGTCGGCCCCTGGAGTCACCCAGCCCCTCCCTCGAGCCCCGCGCACCATTAATCAGACAAGATGGGGAAACGCGACAGTGAGCGCCCGCCAGGCGGCAGCACTGTTGCCATGACCACATGACCAAGCCCGCGTAATCAGAAGCATCGCTACAGTACCAGGTTGTCCGCGGGGCCCGCCGGTCGGTGGGCCCCAGTAGTCGGCAGAGAAGACGACGGCCTGAGAGACAGAAGACTGGCCTTACGCCCAGCCGGATTACCCTTGTACCCCTGGGGGTAGGCCTATATAAACCCCCAGGAGAGCCCATGCAAAGGGTTCAGACCCAGATAGCATTAGACCTCAGAACATAGGAAGGAGAGAGCTAGCCCTGCCCTCTCCTACCTCCAGAAACAGCTCCAGGAGCACCATTGTACTCACTTTGCCATAGTGACCATGCGGAGACCCCGCAGAGCAGCAGTAGGGGTGTTATCTCCACGGAGAGCCCTAAAGCTGGGTAAGATTCGCCGGCGTGCATGTCTTCGCCTCATCCCGCTTCCGGGGACCGGCGACGTTCTACTCGCTCCCACCATGATAAGCCATCCTTTGGCATATGTCGTACCCAACCCCCGACACAAGACGAAAGCACTTCATAAAATGGTGGTGGCATGGCTTCAATTTATCGACGGCACTAGACCATTACTTATAGTGACATTAGGTGGCATTGTTTAATGCTTCATGTGATTTTACATTAACGGTAGGGATATGGGCGTATGGACAACAGGGGCATAAAGTGGTGAGGCATATGTGGCTGCCGAGAGCGGCAAACACTCAGGCAGCATGTCTGCATTTGTCCAATTTTTTATCTCCTCGGCGACATTTTCCTATGTGAGCACAGGAAATCTAGACCTGCTCATTCTCATTTGCGTTGTCCCCCAACACCCGTCACTTTCTTTCCTTTTTCAGCCAAGAAATAGGTCCACTTCCCCCCACCCTTCGCCATCCACCATGCTTTCTTCGTCTTTTCAACCAAGAGACCGGTTGGGTAGCCAGTATCTACTACTTTCCCCCGTTTCCTCTTAGAACCAAGTCCTAGATTCATGCTACAGCTTTCCCACTTTCTTCCCTGTTTGAGCCAACTCTTAGAGTCGACTGTATGAACTAGCTTTACGTCTAATAATAGTAAAAGTCTAGGTGGCTTTGGTACAGAAGACAGAAGTAGAAAAAGATCCACATGATGGGAGCTGGGGCAGTAGAGCAAGGCAGGTTTCGAAGGAATATATACCTGAGGGTCGTTGGCATGTGGCAAAGACGACGTCGGGAGGCCGCATCTTGGCCACAATACCGCAGGGAGGAAGAAGGGGTCGGAGGCACTCCCGAGCCGGTGCTCTCTCGGAGAGAACGACACGGCCGCTGATCGGGACGTGCGGGCAGCCGTTAGTCTCCTCCATCGCTGCCGACGATAGCGTGAATGATGCACCTACACCCCTACCCTAGTCAAGGTTGTTCGGCCGGATTTGTGACCAGCCGTGAGCTGCGGGAGAGTGTGGCCACCTATGTCTTGCTTAGATCTGGAGAGCATGAAAGTGTGAACGAGAGGAACCCTAGTAAAGCAAGCGCTAAGGCTCCTGCTTATATATATAGTGGAGTGATTTTGTTGTACCAGCTTCAAAAAAATGCGATCCTACATGTACCAGTGAGTGGGTGTGAGAGAACTAGTGCGTGCGTGCACCGCTTCTCTTCGTGAGAGTACAATATTCTATTCCCAAAGAACGTTCGCCGCAAGAGTAATAGTATAAGTGTGTGACGTGTGAGCTAAAATAAAATGTGCGCGATGTCTTTTGTTTTTTAGAAGTTCTGAGGGTAGGGTGTGAAGAGAACATATGTGCGTGACGTCTACCTGCAGATAGATGGTTGGTGCGACGTGTGAGTCTGCGAGAGGACTCGGGAGAGTCATGAATCGTGAGGGTGCGTGTGCGTGAGAGGGAGGGGGGCACGTATCGATGAAATGCATGTGTCTGTAAATCATTATCCGACAAACATTCGCCACAAGCCTTTTCCTGACGAATGTCGTAAGAACCGTTAGATCGGCATTCGACAGTGTCAGTTTTGCCATGTCATTTAACAGAACAGACACTCCTCCTACACACAAACCTTCCGCGTGAGTGTTAGCAACTGTCGTATGCTCCCTCCGTTCCGAAATGCAGTGCATATAGCTTTATTGAAAATTCAAACCTCAAAAAGTTTTACCGAATTTTCGTGTACCAAATTGCACATGTAGAATACCCTGTATATATCATTTCATTCATCTTCGAGAGGTAACTATAAAGATGGGGGAGGAGTCTACAAAATAAGACCATCGTATCACCCGCATCAATTTCAACCATCCTTTGGTGTCGAGGAATATCATAGGAACTCTATATGATATGATTTTTATAGTATTTTTCCTCTAAAGCCAATTGGTTCATAGGAATAGATTCATATACTCCACATTTCAAAGGAAATAAATATGATATCATTTCTATAGCTTTAGAGCCACTTGGTTCAAATGAATGGATTCCTATACTCCCTTAATTTCAAAGGAAAATAAACATTAGCGTATATTCAATAAAAAAGTTCCTATGATCTGAACCAAATTACATATCTTTTCTAATCCCTCCTCATAGGAATTGAGATACATGTCATCTCTAGATTCAATAGAAAAGTTCCTATGATGTGAACCAAATGACATCTCTTTTCCAATCCCTACTCATAGGAATTGAGATGCTCCATTCATCTCTTTCCCTACAACTTCCATGTATACATCTTCTATTCCTAAATAGATAGTACAACCCACTAGTAGCTTTTTTCCAAAACATGCAACTATGGCACAAGAACTATATAGTGTGCCAATAACTTTGAAAGATGGTCGCTGGATGAAGCTAATCCGACAGTGCAGAGATGGTGAATCCAAGCACTACTGGCCATTGGATATCATCAACATTCCACCAGATCTCCCACATGTACAATTTAGAAGACTCCATGGTTGAACTTAAGCATAATGCACAAACCTCAAAACACAAGCAGTTCTCCTTTGTTCTAGAATCTTCTATATCATAATTGTTTTTTTTCTAAATGAATTGCCATTATTTGTTTTTTACTTTATGCTTTACAATGCACAACCCCATGAATCTTAACATTTTTATAAAACTAATTGATTTTGAATGAGATGAACAATAAGAACTAATCGAACATCTACATCATGCATATATGACTCAAAGCTTTACATGCTATAGTGTGTATTTATTCATAATTTGGTTTCAAAATCTCATGCGTTCAATGCATCAATGCCTTTCAGTCGAATCTATGTCCACAATTTTTTGTACGTACTATATCTCCAATGATCCCCGAACCCAAAATTATGCCTCGTTCCCGTAAAACCAAGCGGTGCACACATGCGTCGACTTGAACCCATTTACTACGCCGTGGCCCCGCACGCTGTAGTACTCTTACAAACCCTACCACTGCACTCATCATCGGTTTTCTTCAAGAGGACGAGGGAGAAGACGATTCGTAGTGAAGGCGCTTTAAAAAAAGGATATGTAGTGGAGACCCCTACACTAAGGTGCCCTAGGTAGCTGCCGCAAGCATCATTGTTTTCTCTTTTCTTTATGCTCTTGCACCCTAGAGTGAAATGATGGTTTCTTCGTCCATCCAGCTTAATGCGGGAAAGGTAGGGCTTTGTGATTTGACCCCTCGTCGCTTATTTTCTACTACTGCGGCGCTACGACCGGGTTGCCTCAAGTTCCAACTGCTGCTTCGAACTGCAATTTGGTGCATCACACGTGGAACAAGACGGTGGATGAGCCACGTGTCGGCCAAAGGGGTCCTGTTGAGTGTGTCACCATTGCATGTGCGGACCGACCCTGCTTGAGTTGCTACGCCAACACGACAGGAGCAGCCTACCACTTGGTTTTGCTCCTTGGTGAATCCCGACGATATTGCTCTAAAAAGATACATGCTGAACTACCCTCTCCGTCTCGGTTTTTTATTTTTAGGGGTCTCGGTTTATAGGGCGTGCACGTAGTTCTAGGTCATCCATTTGACTAACTAAATATGAGTTACTAGTCTGTCGCAAAAAGTACTACTATATCATTGGATTCTTAAGCGGATGTAGTTGTATTTAAAATTGGAGGGCAGGGCTTTTCCTGCGCGGTAGGCGCGGTAGTTCCACCTAGTCGGTTCGACAGAGATGCGAGAAGACAAGGGAGTAGGCTGCTGCAAACGTAGGGCTGTGTGATTTGACAGCGAGCTACTGCTGGACAGGTGGGGCCCAGTGATTTGACTTGCCATTATCATTTTAACTGCGGTGCTACGACCGGCGTGAGTATCCCGATTCCTGACCACCTCCATACAGGTGCCTCTCCCAATGCTCCACCATGTAGTTGGGGCTGGCTCTTGCATGAGAGCCCACTTCTCCACTTTTTCCTTGCTTGTTTCCTCCACACATGCAAAAATGCCATGTAAAGCGGGCTTATAGCCCACTATTTTAGTACTTACTTGCTCCTACAGGTGCTAAGCTTGCCACATGGGCATAAAGTCTGATGTGGCAAGTTTGGTGACCCAAGGAAGAAACGGTGCTAAGTGTGTGTACCTAGGTGAAAAGACAATTTTGAGTCTATAACTAATTAAATGAAGCAAACTTAGCAACTCCTTGGCAAATGCAATAAATACTAGTACTCCCTATGTCCTAGTGTCAAAAACGTTCTTATATTATGGGACGGAGGGAGTACAAAGAAATAGATAGAGAGGAGTAAAAAATACACTTATAGCCAACCTTATAGCTAACCTTGTTGTAGTATGAGTGACTAAGTGATGACTATGTATGACATGCCAACATCAGATACGGCAGTGTGTTAAATCTCCAACGGTGCGACCGCGCGAGCGATGCGACGGTCGTGGTAGGCGCGACCATGATACGGGCTGCTGGCAGCCCTTGTATCTAAGATCAAACGGTCGCATGCTAAGTTCTTGAAAATTTGCAGAATAACCCTCCAGGATAGGATATTCACCCATAGGTCTAGAATCACACCATGCAACCGTTCGATCTCAGATCCAAGGGCTCTCGGAAGCCCGTATCATGGGAGAATGGAAAGCCACTACCCTGCCGTTCGCACGCTGGCAGTTCGCTCCTACTCGTCCCCGCACGTCGTTCAATACTATGGCGGTTCGCTGCTAGTCGTCCCGTCCATTCACATTACGGCAGTTCCACTAATCCTAACCCTCCTCCCAAATCCATGGCATCCCAAATCTCCACGATCGGCGGTGAGTACAAGGTTAGAACCATCACCGGTGATGAGTTCGATGTCATCTACACCCGTTCTTCCGCGACGGTGAAAGGATGCCTTTCTCGCTTCGGACGCATGTTCGAAGACTCAAATGATGAGCGGGTCGCTGGGCTAGATGTTTCAATGGATGGCTACCTTTGTTTCAATATCTACAAGGGTTGGATGAAGAGCAAGAGCCAGGTGTGCGGTTCAAGCAAAGAAGTATCGGCCAAGAGGAAGAGGGACAAGGACGAAGTCGAGGACGTGGACGAGGACTCCTCTAAGTGAGTAAGGTGTCAGTATTGTTGGTCATGGTGGTTCTAATGTAGTGTCTATCGGATTAGTTGCATAGTTTAATTTCAGGTGTGCTTAGTTGAATTTGAGGGGTGTGTTGTGCTGAGCCCCAGCAGAACTATGTTATGTTTCTTCTCGTTACTTTAACTCCTCGGTATGATACATACTACTAGTATTTCTTTAATAGAATTTAGCACTCCAATTAAGCACGTACTAGCTTTTTTAATAGTACTGTATGCATAATTTGGCGATGAGCGCTCTCTATATGTACCACCTTTTTTTAATTTCAATTTTTGCTCCATGGCGCAATCCATCGATAGTACTACTGTACAAAAGTATACATTTTTTAAAAGGCTGGAGTACTATTCATCACATATATAGCCAGTTAAATTCTCAACCTAGAACGACGTGCATGCCATGTAGTAAACCGATACGGAGGAAGTATAGTAAAAATGAGGTGATTTTACCGAGCGGTCGGCGGGGGAGCATGGCCTGTCATGCGGTCCCACGTGTCATGATGTACCAAGGCGATGCGCGTGTCCCTCTTGAGGCAGAAGCAATACTACGTGGTTTGAGATGATGGTGAACCAAAGTTTGAAATAATGGTTGCTTCGTCCGTCTGGGAAGGTGCGGCATTGTGATTTGACATCTCATTGCTCATTACTACTACTGGGCCGGTATGAGTGGGGTGTGTCCCCCCTGCTGTTCTGCACTGTAATTTGGTGCTTGACACGTCGACCCGGTTGCTATATGTCCCACATGTCGGTGATAGGAAGTACAAAATTCATGAAAGGGAGCATCGACGGAGGAGTATACTACAGAATTCATGAAAGGGAGCGACTTAGTTTTGGAAAAATCTGTTTTTATGGAGTACGTACCCACTAGGGTTTATAGGGCTCATCTAAAAAACATTCGTTTTTCTGTGTGATAAGTCTCAATTCTATGAGTACTATACTAGTAGTAGTACCATTACATGTTGGATTTCGAGGTGTGTTAGATCACCCGACGTGAGCAGTGTCAAGAGGAAACTAACCAATGCATGTACAAGTTCATGGAAATTTAGTGGTCATTCATGCATTCGTTCTAATTAATACCTCGGTAAACATAACTTCTTGAGAAAAACGAGCGTACTAATTACTTGTGCAAACTACAAAATTAATTCGACCACTCACCGTCTAGCTTGGTTGGAGAGATTTTGAAATTGAGCCATAAACTGGAAAGGAGGGAGTAGTAACTTTTGTTTCGATTACTATTTGTGGCCTTGTATAGATGCAAAATGTATTTTTTAATAGTGGCCTTGTATAAGTAAATGGAGGGAGTACTAACGAAGGTATGTAGTAGGGACGAGGAGTAAACGGAGGGAGTAGTACTCCCTCCATCTAGGTGTGTGGTCGTCCTACGAAAACCAAATAATCCCAAAACACTTAGGAGCGGTGCATTAAATTCTACCTCGTTCTTGTTTCTTGACATATCAATCAATAAGAGATGTGGGGTGTGCATGCTTTTAATGACATGAGACTACCAAACACAACATGGAGTGGTTAGTTCATTGCATGCAATGCTATTAATTAGCAAATGAACATTAAGTTCTCTCGTTTTCTCCTCCTTCTTGGTCAAAGTGCATGACCTAAGATGACTTACTCACCTAGACGGAGGGAGTAAAATTTTCTCCTCATGCTGCGAGCCACTGCGCACGTGGGCGAGGGAGCGGGTGTAAGGCGTACAGTAGTAGGAGTACTACTAATACTACTACTCGTAAGCAAGCTTTGCCTCATCCTGCGAGCCACCACGCCCGTGGGCGGGGTAGACGGCGTACTAAGCAAGCTTCTCCTCGTTCTGCGACTTGACGGGACACATCAAAAGTACTCTAGTGTATAGAGCCTTGCCTCTAAGGTAGGCCCCACATGGTTTGTCTCTTTTTTTAACATAACACGTCAAGTCACAAATTGTTTGTTTACCCGTGGTAGACGATCGTCCCTCCACCAAGTGGACAACCAGTACACGTGCCAAATTACCACGTGGGCTGCCTTTTTCGTACAAAAATGAGCTCCACCGTGTACACACGCGGGTGTGGTTGGGAAAGAGAGAAGAGTATGTGCGCCGTGCGTGCACCTCTTCTGTTTGTGCACGTCCCCCACCTACGTAGTGTGTGTGAGAGAGATACAAACCTAGACATAATGCGCCATCCATCCCCATGCCTCCGCCCAGTCCGACCACCAGTCACCACCACGCCCCACTCCTCCTCACCTTATCTCTCATCTTTCTCCCTCCATTTTTATATACAAGGGGCCACTATCAAAATTACAATTTGCAGATATACAAGGCCACTAACACTAATCGATGCAATATTAATGGTGTTTGCCTCGTGGTACTAGCAAAGGAGGACATTAATTATCCCTTTCATGCATGCGGGAGTTTGTAAAAACATGCATCTTGATGTTCCGTGCAATGCACGTGCATCTTGCTAGTCCATGAAAACAACAGATGGCAAAATTCCACGGTGAACGAGGGATTTGAATCTGCTGGGAGGGGCTGTTTAGATCTTGCCCAGGGTAGCCAAAATATTGGCGACTCTTTTGTCCACCGGTGCCTTTGCCACCGATGAACGAGGAATGGCTCTGGTGCTCATGTTGTCATGCATCCTCCAGCGCGCATGTTGGAGACAAAGTTGCACGAGCTGTGTTTTTTTGTCCCACAATGCCGCCCGAGCCGCCCGCAGACCGACCGGCGACCCGCAAATTACGACATCCAGCCGGACGAAATTCATGCAAACACGTAGACAAACTGATATTTCATATAAACAATGACGGAAATCATATAAAATACCGGATTTTCATACAAAAATGACGGATTTCATTACATTCAAATGAACTACGCGGTGCTAGTTCTGGACAGCACAGATATATAATACCTGGCCTAAATGGTCGCCCGCCGATCGATCTGTGTTCCTCATGTCCAGCAGCACGATCACCAGACTGCGGGGAGCCCCGGAGGTATATGCTTCAGCACAAAGGACGGCTCGCTTCCCCACTGCCCAACTGATATCATTGGCTGGTGCCGAAGATGATGGTGGCCAGCACCGGTTCGAGTTCATCACCGGCCACTACTTTGCCATGGCCGGCACCGGCTCGAGTTCATCCTAACATTCCCCTCTTCCGTGGAGCCCATGCAGGGTCGACGAAGGTCCTCACAACAAAAGGATCCGCCAAGACACCTGCTGTGTACGTCGGCATCGCCTCCACGGTGGCCTTCATGGGACCCAAGCGGCGGCGGCCTCCCGTGTTCTACTTATCCTCGATGATGGCGGCGGATGTGGAGGCGCTGGCCACTGACCTGTCACTCTCCGCCACCCGTCTTCTGTCGCTGCTTGCATGGCACAGCCGTCGGCATGGGAGTCTCGGCCACAGAAACGGGAGACGCGGTACGAGGCGGCGGCGTGGATGGTAGCAACGACGCCCGTGCGCTGCTCCTTGTCGTGCTGGCCTGGAGCGGCGAGTTGCTGAAGCGTGCGCCGGCTTGGGGCGGCAACTGGCTCCGTCGGGCGAGGGGAGGGAGGTGGATCAGCGAGCTGCATAGCTCGTATCCGGCGGGCTACCCAGCCGGCTTGGATGCGCAATAACTACTCTTCGTAAGCCATTCTAAGAGTGGATAAAATGGTGGAGGAGATAGGGGAGCGGCGGAGGTGTGCGATTCTTGGCCGGCGTTTGGCCTCATTTAAGTAGGAGATTAAATAGATGGCAGAGGGAGGAGTGTAGGACCTTGAAGTATGTCTAGAGGGGGGGTGATTAGACTACTTGACCAATTAAAAACTTAACCTTTTCCCAATTTTAGAGTTTGGCAGATTTTAGCTACTTTAGGACAAGTCAAGCAATCGTCACACAATTTACCAAACTCGGTGGGACCGAATAGTTAAACTCGGTCGGACCGATTTAGTAAACCTAGTGACCATTAGTGATTTTCGGTGGGACTGACATGCATCTTGATGAGACCGATTCGGTTAGGGTTAGGGCATAATGTAATCTCGGTGAGACCGATTACACAAACTCGGTGAGACCGATTTTGGTAATTAGCTAACCAGAGAGTTGGTCAGGTAAACTCGGTGGGACCGATTTGCTCTTTTCGATGAGACCTAAATGTTACAAAAAGGAAACAAAGAGTTTACATTGCAATCTCGGTGGGACCGATCGCTCACTTTGGTTAGACCGAAACGTTACGAAGGGAAACAGAGAGATTGCAACCCCATCTCGGTGAGACCGAGATCCCTATCGGTAATACCGATTTGCTTAGGGTTTGTGGCAGCGGCTATGACTTTTGGAATCGGTGGCGCCGGATAGGAAGAATCGGTGTGAACGATTTTGGCTTTAGGTTTAGGTCATTTGTGGATGTGGGAAAGTAGTTGAGGGTTTTGGAGCATATCTCTAAGCACATGAAGCAAGAGGCTCATTAAGCAACACCTCATCCCTTCTTGATAGTATTGGCTTTTCCTATAGACTCAATGTGATCTTGGATCACTAAAATGTAAAATGAAGAGTCTTGAGCTTTTGAGCTTGAGCCAATCCTTTGTCCTTAGTATTTTGAGCGATCCACTTTCATCATCCATGCCATGCCATTCATTGAGCTTTCCTGAAACAATATTCTTGGAATAGCATTAGCTCAATGAGATATATGTTGTTATGAATTACCAAAACCACCTAGGGATAGTTGCACTTTCAATCTCCCCCTTTTTGGTAATTGATGACAACATATAGATCAAAGCTTCGACAAATGATAATCAAATTTAAATAACATCGTCGCTTTGAGAAGTATGTGATAAGCAAGAGATCCCCCTAAATTTGTGCATAGTTTGAGACTTGCTTTCGACTGCAAATGCACAATGAATTAGGCTCATGGGTTACTCTTCCATGTCACATACATCTTGGTGGAGCGCTCAAAATAATAAACAATGAATACATGCACTCATCACCAAGCATAGTGAGTGATCACATAAGATAGATAGGATAATGTCAAGCATGCATTAGTTTAGCTTATGATCAAACACATGATCATCAATGTCTCACAAGCCTAGTATCTCAACCAAAAGGAAACAAAGATTGAAAAAGCACCAAATAAAGCAAGAGAGAACAAAAGCAACACTCTCTCTCTCTCGAAGCCTATGATCTATACATTTTTCTCCCCCTTTGGCAACAAGTTACCAAAAAGTTCATAGAAAATGCATAGTGCTAGATCGACTCTCAGGCTTGATATTTTGGTGGTGGTGTCCTGATGACTCCAAGGACAAAGGCTTCAGTTGATGTAGAGGGTGCTGGAGTGGATGCTGAAGCTGGTTGCACTGCAGCTGAAGGGGCAGTAGCTGGTGCTGAAGGTGTTGCTCTAGTGTCTGGCACTGGCACAACAGCTGAACTCTGAGCTCTGGGCACTCTGGCAAACACATTTGTTGTAGTCTTGCCCTTCCTCTGTTGCATGTCATCTTGCAGCTGCTCCACAACTGACTGAATCTCAGTTACCTTGACATCTAGATCATAGAATTTTTGCTCCATGATCCTTTCCAGGCTCTCCTGGTTTTGAGTTAGGGTGGCCAAGCCCTTCTCAATCCTCAGAGATGATGCTATCAAGTAACCAAGCTGCTCCTGTTTGGTTTTCAAGAAATATTCAGATGCCTCCTCTTGAGTTGGCATCTTGGCAGCCTTCTCCCTCTTTGCCTTCTCCTTCTTCTCATGTGCTTGAACTGATGATGGATCATCTTCATTCATGACAACCTCATTGTCCTCAAAGTCTGGATAGAGTGGAAAATGTTCCCTATCCAATAGATATTTTTCTGTGCCCATCTTTGAGTTTATCAATTCTTGAATCTGAGGTGCATATCCACAACTCCTTTTCTGATCTGCTGCATTCCTCTTGATGGTTTCAACTATAAGGCTCATGACTTTGAATTTTTGTGGCACATCAAATAAATGCAACATATTGATGGCATGCCCTATGATCATGTTATGATCACCAGACTTGGGCAACAAAGTGTGCCTCAGAATCCAATTTATAGTTGGCAACCCTGACAACAGAAAGTCAACTGATCCAAAAGAGAAAGTCTCTAGAGCTTTGTCTGGGATCTCCTTGTACATGTGTGAAATTGAATTGTGTCCCATCTTCTTCTTTGCATAAATGTCTAGATCATCTTCATTTTCCTTGGGGGCATTTATCAGACTTGCCCATTCTTCTACAGTGGATTGGTACCTTGTACCTTCAGACATCCAAACAATTCTTCCATCTGGATAAAAGTGTGCTGTGGAGTAGAATTGCATGATAAGCTCATCATTCCAGTTGGTGAACTTTTGCCCAACAAAATCTGCAACTCCACAAGGAACAAAGTTGTCTTGCACTCCAGGATAGTGCTGTTCATTATCCTTGATGAATTTCCAGTCAACCCATCTCATGTCACAAACTATAGGCTTCTTGTCCAACAGAATTGTCTCATAGAAGTCCTGCTGTTCCTTTGTGTGGAACCTGTAATCAACAGCAGTTCTTCTCCTTGTGGCATATGGATCTGCCATCCTCCACAGTCTCAATCCCGAGTCTTTTCTGATTCTCATGTCCTCAGCCGCAGGATGGGCATCATTGTGGTCTGGTATGTTTGGCTTGAGCTTCCTTAGAACATGTCCTTATTCATCTTCCTCCTCAGCAACATTTGGCACGGGGGTCTTGTTCTTCTCAGCAGCTAGAATACTCCTGGTATTCCTCTTTGGTGCAGACTTGGCCTTGGGGGCAGCTTTGGGTGCTTCCTTGGGCTTAGATGTTGCAGTCCCAGATCTGATTGCATCACTCATAAGCTTTGGTGCCTTTGGTGTTGGTGCAGAAAGCTCTTCCTCTTCCATCATGGAAGGTTGCCCTACAACTCTGGCCATGGTCTTCTTGACCCTTTCCTTCCTCTTCTTGCTTTCATCAGCTGACTCTTTGGGATCTGGATTCTCAGGCAGTTGAGTTGATGCTCTGGCCTTGGGCATAGGTTGCCTTCTTGCAGGCCTCTTAATCTTCATGCCTGGCTTTATATCCTTTGCTGAGCCATATTCCTTCTTGAGCACCACTTTCTTGGAAGTAGCCTCATCTTCTTCAGCTTTGTAGTCTTCATCCTCTGAATCTGAAGTTCTTTTCCTCCTTTGCCTAGTTGCAGCCTTAGGCAAATTGCTAGGAGTACTTCTGCTCTCTTCATCTGAAGTACTAGAGGGACTAGTGCCCTCACTCAAGTCCATCTGCTCTTCTGGCCTGTTCTGGCTGTCACTTTGATCAACCATACTGACTGCGGACCCTGTGAAGAGTTATAGATGAGATAGAAAAGATGAGCATCACAAAATGCAGAGGTTTTTGCAAAAGAATGACTCAAAAGTTCAGTTTTAGTTTTACACAGAAAGCATTTCGGATCAACCGATTTTCAAACTCGGTGATACCGAAGCAGTTTTGGAACCTAAACTGATGAACTCGGTTGGACCGAGTCACAGTTCGGTGGCATCGAGACTGCTAGGGTTTCACTAAATCCTAAAATCAGTCGCACCAATTAGTAATTCTCGGTCAGACCGAGAGTCACTAGTGCAATGGCATAGGCCAAATCGGTGAGACCGAGTTTTTCAACTCGGTGGGTCCGAGATGGTTTCGGCGGAAACCTAACCCTAAAAATTTGTATCTAATCTATTCTACGAACTACTTTGGCTGGATAGGATTGTTTCAATCATGGCAAGAATCAATAAGAGTAAAATGTGCTAGGAATCAAACGTGGGTAGCACAAATATCCAGTCCATACCCTAACTTGGTGGTGGACTTGCTACGGCAACAACGGCGGGGACGAAATCCGTTGACGGCGGCGAAGACCAGCGACAGGAGGCTGCTGGCGGCGAGGAGACGATCCGGAGACCATGATTGCAGAGCGAGCTATTGCGCGGGTGAAGGGTTTCGGAGAAATTTCCAAAATTTTGCCCGTGTCTATATATAGCCCGACCCTGTCGGTGTGACCGAGTGGAACAACTCGGTGGCACCAAGATGCATAACTGTGTTCAGTGATAGCAAATCGGTGAGACTGAAAAGTTCAAATCGGTTGCACCGAGATTGAAAACTCGGATCAACTTGATGATCTCGGTAGGACCGAAATGGAGAAATCGGTCAGACCGAGAATCACACAGAGGTTTTGGAAGTTTAAGTCTATGACGAATCGGTGACTCCGAGTGCTCCTCACACAGAGTGGTTCGAATCTGACTTGATCAAATTTTGTGATGTAGCATTTATAGAGCTTGAGACGAGAAAAACATAGATAGCTAAAGAAGGTTCTCAGGCATTCTTGTTCATCCACTTGGCACAAAGAAGATAGAACCAAACAATCAAAACTACAAGTGGATGTCCTTGAATGAGTAAAATATGCACCAACATGCTCACACAATAAGATGGCAATTAAAATATGTGGCAAAGCATGCACAACCAATTCTAGCATCTATCAAACAATTGGCGATGACTAGGTCATCTATATACGAGTATATTGACTTAGGAATCAAATGAGAACATTTGATCATAGGTCATACTCATCGTTTAAGCTCAAGTGGGGTCAACACTTTTACATAATGCATTAATGTGTTCACACCATTAGAATTGCTTTGACTCAATTCTTAGAGTTAAGCTCCCCCTAGATGTGAGATCCCCCCTTAGAGGGATGAACTAACCTTGGGTTTTGTCGATGATGACTTCATGTAGGTGTTGAAGATGTAGATGCTCCATGTTGATGTAGATCATTTGGAGCAATCCTTTGGAGTGAGTTGCACTTTCAACTTGCCTACATGGGTTAGTCCCAAAAGGAACAAACAAGAATATCCATAGACATAGAGTGATGCATACACAAGATGATGACCATGAAAACATTAGGTTACCTTGTCCCTTGCCTTACCAACATGAGGGTTTGTGACTCCTTGAACTAGTGCAATATGTGGAAGTTGATTGCACTTGTTCTTGCCAAAATGATATGAGTGAAGAATGTTGGCGGAGTCACCCTCAAGAACTCTAGTTCTTCTTCTTTGGGGTCCAATGTCAGGACCCCGACTCGATGCCACACCGATCTAGCATGTAACACTTCATATCACTTTGCGGCCTCACGCATGGTATTCCCACGGGTGCCACCTTACCTGGCCCGGGACCATTTGCGCCTTTTGGCTCACGTATATGATAGTGCCGCTAGCATCCATATGACAAAGAACCCGGGCTGACATGGCTAGTCGTGAACCCAAAGTGGCACTATCATGATAGTGCCGCTAGCATCCATATGATAGCGCCTTTTGGCTCACGTATATGATAGTGCCGCTAGCATCCATATGACAGGCATACATGACCCAACAACAAACGTTTCGGTCATCAGCGAGTGAATCCGGGCTGTAGCAACTGGGCTAGCAGGACTCCGGTAAACCGGGCTATAGCGGGCTAACAGGACTCCGGTACTCATCGTGTGACATTTCCCCGAAGGGATAGACACAGGAACGAAGAAGGACACATGCCGGCGAGCCTAAGTGTTCCGAAGCAGTAGCAAGCTACCATGGCTCAGTGGAAGCACTAGGAGACATTTCCCGGTAAGAGAGGCTACTAAGGATAAACAACTAGATAGTCAGATCCCACACATACCAAACATTTCAATAGCATACACACAATATGCTCGATATGTGCAAATACAACATGGCATCACAAAATGACTCTACAACTCAAGTATTTCATTCGATAGTCTCCGAGGAGCGAGATGTTACAATCATGGGTCTCACGACCCAACAATCACAGCATACAAGTCAAAGCACAAGCGGAAGCTTAACATGTTTGGGTACAGACATCTATAAATGAAAAAGGCTGAGAAGCCTGACTATCTACCAGATCCTGCCGAGGGCACAAGATCGTAGCTGAGGTAACAAGCTAAATGTCGAAGTCCACGCGGAACTACAAGTGAGACTGAAGTCTCTCTGCAAAAACATAAAATAGGCAAACGTGAGTACAAATGTACCCAGCAAGACTTACATCAGATCTAACTACATATGCATCATTACCAACAAAGGGGATGGTGGGGTTTAACTGCAGCAAGCCAGCTTTGACTCGGTGGCTATCCTGAACTACGACTGCAAGCGACTCTTTGAGGTGGCGCACACGAGTCCACATATTCACCATATCAATACACCACTATGGATCCGCTCCCGTCTCCCTATGAGAACGCCATCCATAGCACTCACGCTTATCTTGCGCATTTTAAAGTATCCACTTTCACTTGCCTATGAACTGTATAGGCAACCCAGAAGTCCTTTACCGCGGACACGGCTATTCGAATAGATGATGTTAACCCTGTAGGGGTGTACTTCTTCATACATGTTTCCACCACTTAGCGTCTGCGCACGACATGTGCTCGGCAGACTTCAAGCGAAAGCCGACGTGGGTGTAGACCACGACCTACCTAAACACCTAAGTCTCTAGTCCAGGTTTATCGCCTATCCAGGTTCCATCCGCAGGGAGTCCGGTCGAGGTTTCCCATACGGCCCCGAACGATGTGTATAGGGCTCCCGAGATACCTAACGGGTATCCGGTACACCGTGCCATGTACCTACCGCATCACAGCCCACCCCTACGGTCAGCACTGTCCACGGCCTCCAGTAGGCTACAAACACCAGAAACTACTTGCAACTCCTGGACAGAGGACTAAAGTGAATAAGAAGTCGAGCGGGGTCATATTTCAGGGCCCAATGCATGGTAGTAGCTGAATCTTAAATCACGCATATAGATCTCAGTGCTTAAGGTCGGCTTCAATGAAACAACCCACCATGTACTCCTACATGGCCTCTCATTAATACCTTTACCAAATCATGTTCACCACATCACTCTCATTACCGGCATGATCATTTCACTCTAGCCCATCACCCAGATGAACCAGACCTGACACGACTCTAAGCATAGCAGGCATAGCAAGGTAGTAACAACACATACATAGGGCTCAATCAACTCCTACACATGCTAGTGGGTTTCATCTAGTTACTGTGGCAATGACAGGTCATGTAGAGGATAAAGGGGTTCAGCTACCGCAGCAAGTAACAAATGACTCGTTGTTGTCCTAATGCAGTAAAAGAGAGCAGGGCGAGAGAGTAGGATTGTATCGGAATGAACAAGGGGGTTTTGCTTGCCTGGCACTTCTGAAGATAGCATTGAGTCTTCATCAGTGTCAACGATCACAACGTCGGAACATCGTCTACCGAGGGGGAACAACACCGGCAAACACAGAAGAAACACAATCAATGCAATGCACAATATGATGCATGCTATGGCATGGCAATATGAATGTGTTTTGGGCTAATGCACCTAGCTATGATTTAAATGAAGTTGGTTTGAATACATGATTCAAATTCCAACTCCATATATGATTATTTAAATGCCCTGTATTTGTTTTGTCCAAAACAGAGGACAAACATTGTTCAAACATGCATGAAAATGGTACATATGGATTCCTTGAATTTTTCTGATAATTTTTCATATATAATTTGTTTGATTTGGAGTCATGGTTGAATTACTGTGATTTTTAGAAGTTTAGATCATTTTCTGAAGTTTATAAATCATTTCTGATTTATTTTAATTCTAGAAAATGTTTACTGCATCAGCATTAGGTCATGCTGACCTCAGCAGGTCAACAGGTGCTGCCAGGTCAAACCTGACCAGTGGGGCCCAGTGGTCAGCGACTGGGGCTGGTTAGTGTCACTGACATGTGGGCCCAGTCAACAGCCACATCAGCTTGGTCAAAGCTGACGCGTGGGCCCACTGAGATTAATTAAAACTAAACAGAAACTAATCTACATTTAATTAGATAGCGGGGCCCGGCTGTCAGTGTCACTGAACTTGATTAATGGGTTGTTAGTGGCTAATGAAGTCGCCACGTCGTCACGCCGGAGATCTGCCGGCGGCGACCACGGAACACGGCGGAGGCACGCCGGAGTTGCTCGGGCTCGCACTACAGGCGGCGGTTTGCGGCGGGGTTCGGCTCTACGGTGAGCTAGCGTTCGCGCGCATCTGCTAGGGCAGGCGAGAGGGGCTGGGACGGCCCAAGCTTGCCGGAATCATGCTCGCGGCGGCGGACAGATTTCGGGTGTGCACGGGGTTGCGGCTACGGTGTAGGGAAGGCCTAACGGGCGAGTGATTCGAGTTCCTGGAGCCTCTTTGAGTGCGTTGATGTGCTCGGAGGCGAGCTTGCGCGGCCGTAGCCGTGGTGGCGGCATGGCCGGCGGTGAGGAGCTATCGGCTCCGGTGAAACTAGGGATACGCGGCGCAAAAGAGGCGGGGAAGAGAGGGGTTCGGCAGAGGAGCTCACGGCGAGGTCGATGAGTAGCTCAGCGTGCTCGGGGGAGGCCGGACGGCGTCGGAGCATCTCCGGCGATCTCGGAGCCGAAGGTTGAAGACAACGGCGTCAGCGTCACTGCAGGGCTCCCGGTGTCGCTTGGCGCGGTGAGGAGGAAGAGGGGGTCGAGTCGATGCTTTTGGGCACGTCCGAGAAGCGAGGGGGAGGCGGTGGCGGCGGCAGCATCAAGCGGCGGCGACGAGCTCCACTCGGTGGGAGAGAGAGGGAGCCAGAGGAGGGGATGGAGCGAAGAAGAGTGAGGGAGAGAGGCAGGGAGGTGCGTGGCATCCTCAGGGCGACGGGGAGACAGGCATAGAGGTAGGAGGTGGCCTGGGCGTGTGCCCGTGCGCTCCAGCCACGCGCCTGCGTCCTACTGTCCGAGGAGGAAGACGACAGGGATGGCTGTGGTGGTGGGCTGGGCTGCTACAGTAGAAGGCCAGGTAAGTGGGTTGCCAGGTGAGCGTCAGGTAGTCCTCTCTCTCTCTCTCTTTTATTTTCTGTTTTTGCTTTTATTCTGTAAGTTTGTTGAATTTCTAAAAATACCTAGGCAACTCCAAAATTTACCAAACTGCACCTGGTCCTTAGTTGGAATTTTTCCAGCAAGGAACATTTTAGTTTGGGTTTATTTGAGCATTAAAATATTTTTATAAATTTTAAATGCCCAAATTCAAATACTTATGATTTAATTCAAAGACCTTAGGATGACCTAGAAAATTGTGCATCAGTTTTGGCAGAGGTTCTGAACCAAGACAAAAATGATGGACATTTTGGAAGGGCATTTCAGGTTCATTGAAAATATTTTTAGTAAACCGTAGTTGGATTCAGAGGGGGCTGGGGGTTCTGTCATCCCCATTTCAAGTTTCTGTTGAGAAAAATAGACATGATGCATGGATGATTATGCAACTACTTGCAAACAAACTCTAGGGCTGTGACAACTCACCCCACTAAACAAGAATCTCGCCCCGAGATTCAAGGCGTGAGGTAAGAAGACAAAGGGGACACAAACTAATAACATGAGCTCCAAGATCCAACTGTCTTCTCGAGGTGTTGATCTGTTGACTCAAGACAATCTTGACGTCTTTGCTTGCAAGGTCTTCATCCAACACGATGATGACAGAAAGAGACTCTACAGAAGACGATCTCCTTGAAGATCGAGTATTCAAGATTAACTCATGGAGTGAGAGGTAAAAACATCTCTCGAGCTGAGATACGAAGCATTCATCCAAAGGGATGGAGTGGAACAGATGGCGAAGGTCCACTAGGTAGACAACAATTCCACACTTAAGAGGGTGGTGAACGGTTGTCAATGTAGCGAGCAGTTGAGTTGCCATGATACCATAACCATGCACTTAAGGGAAGGTGACTCATAGAAATATCCCCTGAAGTGGCAAAAAGAATTACCTTTGATTCAAAGGTCATTGAAACTCTTTATACCAGCCGAAGGCAATTTTCGAGCGATCGTTTAGAGGGTTCGGTAGAATGGCATACCCGGATTAGAATGGATGATGTGGATTACCTTGTTGAAAACAACACAAGGGATGATTTTAGGAACTGGGGAAAAGCTCAACAGTAGAGAGTGAGTCCACTGTTGAAAGGGTTATCGCATAACCGAGGAAACTGAGAGCACTATGCAATTGATGCTGACAACAAAACCTAGAGCTTGCGCGTGCTCCCAAGAACTTGAGCATTTCCATAATCATCAAGGTTTTACCAACATCCATGTCAAGGGTGCTGACAACACAACATACTACCATGATGAATAGCGATGGACGATGCAGATGCAAAGGAGGATAACACTTTCTCGGATTTCACCTTAGCGAGGCCAAGGGGACGAAATCTGGATGATCGACCGAGAGACATTTAGCACTCCGCTTCTAATGTTCTCCTTGATGTACTAGTGTAACCCATTAATTAAAATGGTTTGGTTCCCAAAAGATCAAGTAAAAGGTCGGACTTCGGGAGCACAAAAGAAAATCCATAAGGAACATCTAAGGAGTAAATCCTACGAAGTCCTTATGGGGAGGTGGCCAGCTTCCTCAATCAAGATACTACAATAATAGGTCTTCCGGCTGGGTGTGTTGGCCACGACATCCACTTTACCGGTTATCGAGAGACCAATATTATAGTTCTTGGGAAATGTTCCAACCATCATATCTGCCTGAGATTGAGATCTGGCTGGTGTCAGGATATTCCAGACTCATCGAGTCTAGAAAGAAAAAGAAAGTTCGCAACACAAATCGACGAGATGATGTTGCGAGATTCTCGGGAAATGAACTATGATAGCAAGCTCCAAAACATGAGCTGGTTCTGCTACACACATGTGAACAGTTGTCCCAGACAAACATTATCCCATGGTAGTCTTACAATAAAACACTACCAAGTTCAGGTGGGGAACCATCATTAATGACATCGAAGTCTCCACGCGTGGAAGTCCAAAGAGTTCACCTTGGACAGACTCCTTTATCTTTGAACAAATCAATTAGTGGCTTGGTGTGCTAGGATATACATATGGAATGAGGATGATCAGTCTAACAGACCACAGAATTCTTCGCACGTGCATGACTGACTTGGGATGATTCCAAAGGAGGTAAAACAAGCCTTCTCAAATTCATGGCGGCAACTTGCATCAAGTGCACATGAATTAGAGGGACTCACTTCTTTTGTCCAAACATATGCTTCACGAACTAGTCATGAAGATAATGATTATAAAAGTTTCCAATACTAGCTCGATGTTCAACAAAATTAAGGAAAAGGTAAGGATGTTGTCGATGGGCTCAACAACAATTTATCCAGGTTTCCATGAAGATGGAATTCCATAATTATGTGAACACGGTGATAGCATTAGTCAGACCAAAAGATATAATGGTGTATGCTCGAGAGATCAACCACGAGTAAGACAACATTAAGAACATCGTTGGTTCTGATTTGATTTGACGATAGCCCATAATCAAATCAAGGTTTGGATAAGACATAGCACCGACAACTGATCATGAGGATCAATCGATGAAGATATCATCTTTCTTCAACAAACACACAAACGCAAGGATATCCCTTTGGAAATGAACTAAGGGGGGACAAGCTTTCATCTTCCAACTCTCCAAGTTGTTGTTCAGTTTACCAACTAGCTCAGGGTATCCAACACAGATTTTTGGAGAAGGGGGTGGTTTATGAAAACCCAACTTGATCACGAACCCAACATAGCGGTCAGGTGACAACCTGGTAATACTTCCAACAAGATATTCGGAAAATTACGAACCACCAATATGCTATTAAGCTCGAAAACAATCTTGTTTCTGAGGCAAGATGATATGATCAATTAAGCAAGGGATTGAAACCCTAACTCATTGATCGAAGAGTGCACCAGAAATAAGGACTAGGTAGCACGAACAGTCTTAGAATGATGATTCAAGAACCAACACGCTAAGAATGAAATTATTGTCCTTTAACTACCAAGCAACAAGTTTGCTAGGAGTATTGATTTCACACATCACGATTCACTTATCGACATTCCGGTTGCAACAACACGGGAACCGAGAAATGAATAATGATGGAGAGAAGTATCACTGTGTCAAGAGTTCATAGGATGGTGTGCAATTCCCATGACATTCTTGATATAAAGATGGTAATACTCCAAGGTAGAACAGAGCAAAAGCTAGATTAGCAATTTGATCTGCGGAGTACGACTGCTTTGACCCAATCCTGGAAATGGACAAGGTACTGGAGTTTCTTTCTCCTAGTCATTCCGAACTAGAATGCCTTGACGGACCACAAGAGTAACAGGCATCGATGAACGAATGCACGCATACTCTTGACTATCAATTGATAGACGAGGGTCGGAAGACAACTAAAACGGGACAACTCAAAGGAACATACAGTTTTCTGAGTTGTGGATGCATAGATTAGTATGTTGAACCAAGTTCAACAAATTTCTTCCGGATAACCCATGTAGAAAAAGTTGAACTGGGAGAGTCGCAATATAGAATAGAGAACCCATCGAGAGAACTCCTATTATGATCTTTTGATCCAACAAACTACTGCCATAAGTGGTTCATAGTATTTGGAAGAAGGAAAATACCATGGACCTCGAGGACTAATGCAAAGGTTACTAATTTGCTAAAGGAACTAGCAAACACTATCAACATGAGGTAAATGGGGTGAATCTCGGGTTCAAAACCCAGAAGTGGAATACCTACATACTAAGTGGCATCACGAGATGCTTTCAGGAATAAAGGCCAGAATCATCACACTGGGAACACATAACATGGCTATATTACTAGGTGACTCCCTAAAACACCTAGGGTCATAATAATAGCTCCAACATATATGTCAAGGCAATAAATTACCTCAACACACCGGTTAGTGTGCTTAATCTGGCCCAAAGGAACATCAGAACGGGAGGAAGGGATTTTGCAAATGCTTCAGACTATTTAGAAACCTGGGATGACTCGGACAGCATAATGGCTGTAAGTGCTCAGAAAAGATTTGAGACATTCACAAGGATTTGCATAGTCACTTAACAACATCATATCAAGGTTCTGGTTCGACTGAGAACATACTAAAAGTAGTAGAAACTGAATTGAGGCTTGAAACTATCAATCCTATAAGTCTCTAACAAAGTAAGTCGTCATCCTAGTAGATAGATGAGAAGCCTAGTTCCTAAATCCCCGTAGAAGAGAAGAGGTTGACTTAGATCAGAAGGCCATGAGGTATAAGGAGTAAAAAGAGCCTTACGTTCCATCCCACAATCAATTCCCCTACATATAACTAAAGCATTTCTAGACTCAACTTCGACCAGTTTGGCTTGGTAATCCTACAGGCAGTCAGGCTCTGATACCAAAGCTTTCAGGACCCCGACTCGATGCCACACCGATCTAGGATGTAACACTTCATATCACTTTGCGGCCTCACGCACGGTATTCCCACGGGTGCCACCTTACCTGACCCGGGACCGTTTGCGCCTTTTGGCTCACGTATATGATAGTGCCGCTAGCATCCATATGACAAAGAACGTGGGCTGACATGGCTACTCGTGAACCCAAAGTGGCACTAACTTACAGGGACAGGCATACATGACCGAACAACGAACGTGTCGGTCATCAGCGAGTGAATCCGGGCTGTAGCAACTGGGCTAGCAAGACTCCGGTAAACCGGGCTGTAGCGGGCTAACAGGACTCCGGTACTCATCGCGTGACATTTCCCCGAAGGGACAGACACAGGAACGAAGAAGGACACATGTCGGCGAGCCTAAGTGTTCCGGAGCAGTAGCAAGCTACCATGGCTCAATGGAAGCACTAGGAGACATTTCGCGGTAAGAGAGGCTACTAAGGATAAACAACTAGATAGTCAGATCCCACACATACCAAACATTTCAATAGCATACACACAATATGCTCAATATGTGCAAATACAACATGGCATCACAACATGACTCTACAACTCAAGTATTTCATTCAATAGTCTCCGAGGACCGAGATGTTACAATCATGGGTCTCACGACCCAACAATCAGAGCATACAAGTCAAAGCACAAGCGGAAGCTTAACATGTCTAGGTATAGACATCTATAAATGAAAAAGGCTGAGAAGCCTGACTATCTACCAGATCCTGCCGAGGGCACAAGATCATAGCTGAGGTAACAAGCTAAACATCGAAGTCCACGCGGAACTACTAGTGAGACTGAAGTCTCTCTGAAAAAAAATAAAATAGGCAAACGTCAGTACAAATGTACCTAGCAAGACTTACATCAGATCTAACTACATATGCATCATTGCCAACAAAGGGGATGGTGGGGTTTAACTGCAGCAAGCCAGCTTTGACTCGGTGGCTATCCTGAACTACGACTGCAAGCGACTCTTTGAGGTGGCGCACACGAGTCCACATATTCACCATATCAATACACCACTATGGATCCGCTCCCGTCTCCCTACGAGAACGTCATCCATAGCACTCACGCTTATCTTGCACATTTTAAAGTATCCACTTTCACTTGCCTATGAACTATATAGGCAACCCAGAAGTCCTTTACCGCGGACACGGCTATTCAAATAGATGATGTTAACCCTGCAGGGGTGTACTTCTTCATACATGTTTCCACCACTTAGCGTTTGCACACGATATGTGCTCGGCAGACTTCAAGCGAAAGCCGACGTGGGTGTAGACCACGACCTACCTAAACACCTAAGTCTCTAGTCCAGGTTTATCGCCTATCCAGGTTCCATCCGCAGGGAGTCCGGCCGAGGTTTCCTATACGGCCCCGAACGATGTGTACAGGGTTCCCGAGATACCTAACGGTATCCGGTACAACATGCCACCTACCTACCGCATCACAGCCCACCCCTACGGTTAGCGCTGTCCACGGCCTCCAGTAGGCTACAAACACCAGAAAATACTTGCAACTCCTGGACAGAGGACTAAAGTGAATAAGAAGTCGAGCGAGGTCATATTTCAGGGTCCAATGCATGGTAGTAGCTGAATCTTAAATCTCGCATACAGATCTCAGTGCTTAAGGTCGGCTTCAATGAAACAACCCACCATGTACTCCTACATGGCCTCTCATCGATACCTTTACCAAATCGTATTCACCACATCACTCTCATTACCGGCATGATCATTTCACTCTAGCCCATCACCCAGATGAACCAGACCCGACACGACTCTAAGCATAGCAGGCATAGCAAGGTAGGAACAACACATACATAGGGCTCAATCAACTCCTACACATGCTAGTGGGTTTCATCTAGTTACTGTGGCAATGACAGGTCATGTAGAGGATAAAGGGGTTCAGCTACCGCAGCAAGTAACAAATGACTCGTTGTTGTCCTAATGCAGTAAAAGAGAGCAGGGCGAGAGAGTAGGATTGTATCGGAATCAACAAGGGGGTTTTGCTTGCCTGGCACTTTTGAAGATAGCATTGAGTCTTCATCAGTGTCAACGATCAGAACGTCGGAACATCGTCTACCGAGGGGGAACAACACCGGCAAACACAGAAGAAACACGATCAATGCAATGCACAATATGATGCATGCTATGGCATGGCAATATGAATGTGTTTTGGGCTAATGCACCTAGCTATGATTTAAATAAAGTTGGTTTGAATACATGATTCATATTCCAACTCCATATATGATTATTTAAATGCCCTTTATTTGTTTTGTCCAAAAAAGAGGAAAAACATTGTTTAAACATGCATGAAAATGGTACAGATGGATTCCTTTTATTTTTCTGATAATTTTTCATATATAATTTGTTTGATTTGGAGTCACGGTTGAATTACTATGATTTTTAGAAGTTTAGATCATTTTCTGAAGTTTATAAATCATTTCTGATTTATTTTAATTCCAGAAAATGTTTACTGCGTCAGCATTAGGTCATGCTGACCTCAGCAGGTCAACAGGCGCTGCCAGGTCAAACCTGACCAGTGGGGCCCAGTGGTCAGTGACTGGGGCTGGTTAGTGTCACTGACATGTGGGCCCAGTCAACAGCCACGTCAGCTTGGTCAAAGCTGACGCGTGGGCCCACTGAGATTAATTAAAACTAAACAGAAACTAATCTACATTTAATTAGACAGTGGGGCCCAGCTGTCAGTGTCACTGAACTTGATTAATGGGTTGTTAGTGGCTAATGAAGTCGCCATGTTGTCACGCCGGAGATCTGCCGGTGGCGACCACGGAACACGGCGGAGGCACGCTGGAGTTGCTCGGGCTCGCACTAGAGGCGGCGGTTTGTGGCGGGGTTTGGCTCTACGGCGAGCTAGCGTTTGCGCGCATCTGCTAGGGCAGGCGAGAGGGGCTGGGACGGCCCAAGCTTGCCGGAATCATGCTCGCGGCGGTGGACGGATTTCGGGTGTGCACGGGGTTGCGGCTACGGTGCAGGGAAGGCCTAACGGGCGAGTGATTCGAGTTCCTGGAGACTCTCTGAGTGCGTTGACGTGCTCGGAGGCGAGCTTGCGCCGCCGTAGCCGCGGTGGCGGCATGGCCGGCGGCGAGGAGCTATCGGCTCTGGTGAAACTAGGGATACGCGGCTCAAAAGAGGCGGGGAAGAGAGGGGTTCGGCAGAGGAGCTCACGGCGAGGTCGATGAGTAGCTCAGCGTGCTCGGGGGAGGCCGGACGGCGTCGGAGCATCTCCGGCGATCTCAGAGCCGAAGGTTGAAGACAACGGCGTCGGCATCACTGCAGGGCTCCCGGCGTCGCTTGGCGCGGTGAGGAGGAAGAGGGGGTCGAGTCGAAGCTTTTGGGCACGTCGGAGAAGCGAGGGCGAGGCGGTGGCGGCGGCAGCAGCAAGCGGCGGTGACGAGCTCCGCTCGGTGGGAGAGAGAGGGAGCCAGAGGAGGGGATGGAGTGAAGAAGAGTGAGGGAGAGAGGCAGGGAGGTGCGTGGCATCCTCAGGGCGATGGGGAGACAGGCAGAGAGGTAGGAGGTGGCCTGGGCGTGTGCCCGCGAGCTCCGTCCACGCGCCTGCGTCCTACTGTCCGAGGAGGAAGACGACAGGGATGGCTGTGGTGGTGGGCTGGGCTGCTACAGTAGAAGGCTAGGTAAGTTTGTTGAATTTCTAAAAATACCTAGGCAACTCCAAAATTTACCAAACTGCACCTGGTCCTTAGTTGGAATATTTCCAGCAAGCAACATTTTAGTTTGGGTTTATTTGAGCATTAAAATATTTTTATAAATTTTAAATGCCCAAATTCAAATACCTATGATTTAATTCAAAGACCTTAGGATGACCTAGAAAATTGTGCATCAGTTTTGGCAGAGGTTCTGAACCAAGACAAAAATGATGGACATTTTGGAAGGGCATTTCAGGTTCATTGAAAATATTTTTAGTAAACCCTAGTTGGATTCAGAGGGGGCTGGGGGTTCTGTCATCCCCATTTCAACTTTCTATTGAGAAAAATAGACATGATGCATGGATGATTATGCAACTACTTGCAAACAAACTCTAGGGCTGTGACATCCAAATCATCTTGATGGGAATCCTTGGATTTTTTGTTATACTTGATGAAGTAGAACTTGACATAGTCTTGGGAATCCACTTGACCAAGGCCTTGGGTGCTTCTTCAAATGCATCAATCTCTTCTTGAAGCTTGTCCTTGCCTTTGTTCTTGTGGTCTTGTGGTGGAAGATTATCTTGAGCTTGTGTCCCCTTGAAAGAAGTAGGATCATAGTTCTCTTGTTGAGGAACAAACTTTGTCTTGGGGTATTGATCTTCTTCCCACTCAACTCCATTGGCATTGAACTTCCGTTCAAAACCAACACCTTGATTCTTCAGGTGTCTTCCTTGCTTGCATACAATTTCCTCGAATTGCCTACTCCTCGCAAGGCTCTTGTAAACACCTTTCTCTATAATTCCCTTCAATAAACTATTTTCTTGCTCAAGTGTAACTTGGCTAAGAGAATCATTAGTGGAATCAAGAGAACTACTAGAAGCAACAACATTGGATTTAACATTATTATTGTTACTACTAGAGGAAGTATCATTCTTGTACTTGTTACTAGACTTGACTTGAGGCATGTAAGTAGATAAGAGTAAATGCTTGGCAATGTAAGAAGAACTTTTCTTGCGGAGATCATCATTGATTGCCTTTAAGAACTCATTCTCTTGCTCAAGATTGAGCTTTTCAAAGCATAACTTCTCATGAGCCCTTAAAAGTTCTCGATGATCTTCGAAGATAGTTTCATGAGTAACTTAAGAGTGTTTAGTTCTTTAGTTAGAAGCTCAATTTTCTCCTTATCACTGTCATTCGTTTGATTAGCATGATTAATTGATGTTTCATCATAATATTCATCACTAGAGTTGTCAACAAGTAAATCATCATCCATAAGCAAGTCATCTTCATCACTATTGAAATCAACATACTCGGGATGTGTTACCTTTGGACCTTTGGACATGAAGCATCTTCCAATTCCTTCATTTGGTCAATCAAATATGTCGTAGGAGTTGGTTGACACAAGTGCTAGACCGGCAACACCTTCATCTTGAGTATGTTCGGAGTCGAACTGATAGCTTATCTCGGAGTGATTGTCGGAGTCGGAGCCGGAAACCCATTCACCAACATGAGCTTGATGTCTTCGTTTTGTGTAGCTCCTTGATGACTTGTCCTTCCTTTCCGAATCCTTGCTTCTCCGTGAAGGTCTTCGTTCATAACGAGCATCTCTACTCCTCCTCTCTCTTGGTGGTGATTCTTCTCTTTTGCTTCTTCTTTTTGGAGAATCTTCTCTTATTTTGTAGGGTGTCGTACACTCATTGGAGTAGTGTCCGGGCTTCCCACAATTGTAGCAATTGCGCTCTCGACTAGAAGATCTCTTTTCATGATAAGACCTTGACTTGGAGCTTCTTTCTTTGCTTCTACTCTTGTAGAATTTGTTGAAGTTCTTCACCATTAAGCTCAATTCTTCATTGGAGGTTTGTTTCTCACTTGATGATGTGAGGGCTTCACTTGAGGCTTTGTAAGCACCACTTGACTTGTTGTGAAGTTCCTCCTTGTCCTTGAGTGACATCTCATGAGCAACAATCCTTCCAATGACTTCCGTTGGCTTGAGATTTTTGTTGTTTGGCATCATTTGGATGAACGTGCACACAATATCATACTTTCCATCCAATGCTCTTAGGATCTTCTTGATGATGAATCTGTGGGTCATCTCTTCACTCCCTAAGCCGGCAATCTCATTTGTGATAAGTGCAAGCCTAGAGTACATTTCAGCGACACCTTCACCATCCTTCATTTTGAACTTGTCAAGCTGACTTTGGAGCACATCCAACTTGGATTCCTTGACGGACTCGGTACCGTCGTGCATACCAATCAAAGTATCCCAAATTTCCTTTGCATTCTCAAGATGGCTGATTTTGTTGAACTCTTCGGGGCACAATCCGTTGAAGATGATATCACAAGCTTGAGCGTTGTATTGCAACATCTTCAATTCTTCTGCATTTGCTTCACGGTTTGGTTCTCTCCCATCGAAGAATTCACCTTGCAAGCCAATACAAATAATTGCCCAAACGGCGGGGTTATGTCCAAGAATATGCATTTTCATCTTATGCTTCCAACTAGCAAAATTAGTACCATCAAATCAAGGACCTCTACGGTGATAATTTCCCTCGATAGACGCCATACTCTCCTAGGTTGTGAAACCAAGGCTATGACCACCAAAAGCTATGGAAATCAAAGCAAACGGAGACCAAGGCTCTGATACCACTTGTAGGACCTTGAAGTATGTCTAGAGGGGGGGGGTGATTAGACTACTTGACCAATTAAAAACTTAACCTTTTCCCAATTTTAGAGTTTGGCAGATTTTAGCTACTTTAGGACAAGTCAAGCAATCATCACACAATTTACCAAACTCGGTGGGACCGAATAGTTAAACTCGGTCGGACCGATTTAGTAAACCTAGTGACCGTTAGTGATTTTCGGTGGGACTAACATCCATCTCGGTGAGACCCATTCGGTTAGGGTTAGGGCATAACGTAATCTCGATGAGACCGATTACACAAACTCGGTGAGACCGATTTTGGTAATTAGCTAACCAGAGAGTTGGTCAGGTAAATTCGGTGGGATCGATTTGCTCTTTTCGGTGAGAACGAAATGTTACAAAAAGGAAACAGAGAGTTTACATTGCAATCTCGGTGGGACCGATTGCTCACTTCGGTTAGACCGAAATGTTACGAAGGGAAACAGAGAGATTGCAACCCCATCTCGGTGAGACCGAGATCCCTATCGGTATGACCGATTTGCTTAGGGTTTGTGGCAGTGGCTATGAGTTTTGGAATCGGTGGCGCCGGATAGGAAGAATCGGTGTGACCGATTTTGGCTTTAGGTTTAGGTCATTTGTGGATGTGGGAAAGTAGTTGAAGGTTTTGGAGCATATCACTAAGCACATGAAGCAAGAGGCTGATTAAGCAACACCTCATCCCTTCTTGATAGTATTGGCTTTTCCTATAGACTCAATGTGATCTTGGATCACTAAAATGTAAAATGAAGAGTCTTGAGCTTTTGAGCTTGAGCCAATCCTTTGTCCTTAGTATTTTGAGGGATCCACTTTCATCATCCATGCCATGCCATTCATTGAGCTTTCCTGAAACAATATTCTCTGAGCCAATCCTTTGTCCTTAGTATGTTGTTATGAATTACCAAAACCAGCTAGGGATAGTTGCACTTTCAAGGAGCTCAGCCGGCGTTGCATTTAATGTCGGCCCGGTCATGAATGGACATGTGTCTAGAGTGGGTTTATCGGGTTCCACACGGGCGAGTTTCATGGAGGCGTTTGAATGCGGCATGGAGGCGTGTTCAACCGGGCGTGCAACGAGTGGCACCCTCAACTCTGACCTAGGACACCGTGCCGTTCTTCCACTGACGTGTGGGCTCTTTGTGTGCATGGCCTGCATGTCAGTGACGCAACGTAGGCAGCGCATAGCAGAGGAACCTTTGGTGGGCTAGGGCAGTCAAAAGCGGGCATTTCATAAACCAATGATTGTTCATTGAGTGTGACGTCATCTTTTTCATGTAGACAAGCCTACTATGTTGATAGCCCGTTCGATACGTCGTGATTCATAAAGACCGCTGCAAACATCAATGTTCTGCTTATCACAGATAAGATTGATTAATACTCGTAACAATCCATGTCCTTAACAAAGGGTGCATGCACGTATAGGTTGAGTGTGTGTCTTGCATCGTGTTCAGTGTGCATGCAGGCGTGCGAGTGTTGCGTGCGTGCATGGGTACGTTTTAGTGTTGCATGCATGGATGCGTATGTGCGTGTGTTTGTTAGTGCATGTGTACGTGTCAGTGTTGCACGCCAGCATTCGTGCGTGTCTACGTGTCAGTGTTGCACGCCTGCATGAGTGCGTGTCTTGCGTGCATGCATGTGTACGTTATGTGTATGTGTGAGTGTTGCATGCCTGCATGCCTGCTTGTCTTGCGTGCGTGCATGTGTGCGTCCGGGGTGAGGCTACACGTCAGTTGACTGACTTTTTCATCTCTGGTCATTAGATTTTCCAGCCGTTGGATACGAATTCAAGGGCCTCCAGTTTATCATCAAACTCCACCCCCTCTGAGCCGCCAGCCCCCGTCGCCCGCGGCCGGCCCGCCCTCCCCGAAACCACTCCCCACCGCCGGTCCACCGCCGCACCGGCCATCACTCTCGAAGCCCCTCCCCCTGCGTCGAGCTTTTTCTTCGGCGATCCCCACCCCACCACCCAATGAACGCCCCCCAACCGCCGGTGACTGCCAACTAGAGGTCTCACGACTTTGAATACCCACCGACCACTAATTTATTACCATTTCTGTCCTTCATATACGCGTTGATGGGTGGGCCCGATGGTAATGTGCGTTGCTGAGTGTGGACCGTTTGACTGGTCAATTGATCGTGTTATCAACAAATTACGGAGCTGTATGGTGAGCCACTGACCGTATGATCACCCTAAAATGTACTCCTATTTTATTAACACAGTACAGACTCAAACTACCATTTCTTTCTTTCATATACGGGCTGACAGGTGGGCCCCACGGTTACGCACCCCGATGGTGCAACACTAGTTGCTCCGCGTGGAACGTTTGACTGGTCAATTGATTGTGTCATCAACAAAATACGGAGTTGTACGGGTGAGCCGGTGACATTATAATCATGACATATATTTGTTTAACACGGTAAACACGCATGGGCTCATATATACGCGCAAGCACTCACCGCTATAAGCGCACACACGCGAACCCTACCCCTATGAGCACCTTCGAGAGATTGGGCCAGCATATATGATCTTGAGATTTTAGGAAGTCACCATAGGTGCGTCGTAGTCGAGTGGAACGTCTCCTCCTACTGAATGTGCATCGCCAGAAAATACTGAAATTAACACAAGATAAATGCGAGCACCGGGACTTTAACCTTGGTGGGCTCGAGAAACCACTATCCTCCTAACCATCCAACCACATGTTGGTTAGCACGAAAAAATGTATGTGGTGACCGTGATGAGCTTAATATGAAGTCCAGTGACCATATCGTGCTTTCGCTTCAAATACAGTGACCGTAAGTGTCATCAACAAAATACGGAGCACGCATCAACTGCAAAGTCCGTCAGTGTCATCAACAAAATATGGAGACGTATCGTGAGCTAGATACCGTTGTACTATTGTATATGCTTATTTTCTTAGTGGCCGATTGCGTGTGTGGTGTGGTGGGCACATAATTTCTAGTTGTGGTGGGTCAACATGAAGACTCATGGGTCGGTTCCATCCTACGCCACATATAGGTTGGACCGAGACGTGTTATACGAAGACCTGTATGGAGGACTCGGCGTACAACACGAAGCTACCAGAGTCGCGGAGGATTCTATCCCCACTGGTGATAAGCCGACTATATATGATTTGTAACCCTAGGCCCTTAGTATGTTATACAAGCTTGGGGGCTAGTTCGTCGATAGTATACACACACGCACAATGCCTAGTATTCACGTGTACTTTGTACACACCCCTATCACTAATATACAGTAACAGGAGTAGGCTCTTTCTTCAACTGCAAGGGTTCGATCCAAACTAGGGTAAAACTTTGCCTCGTATTACCATCCAGCCTAACAGCCAGGGATATCCTTCCGAATGATATGATGAAATCATATCTGCCAACTACTAAGAGAGAGGTGTGTCGGGGCGGGGGGGGGGCAATGTGTGTGAGAGAGGCCTAAAGATAATGTGCGTGCGGGAGACACGTAGGCACATATATGTGCGTATAGAGGGCTAGTAGAGACCGTGCGTGTGTATATATGCATGCGAGAGAAATAGTGTTTTCCAACTGAGATTAGTGAAAAGAGTGGTACATAGTAGTCAGAAAGAGAGAGAGAGAGAAACAGAGAGAACATGTGTGTGAGACACCTCGACACCCTAAGAGAGATTGTGAGCATGTGTGAAAGAGAAATGCTGATGCATATAAAGTGTGTGCACTTATGTGTTAGATAGAGAGATATATAACGCGTTTGTGAGAATGGGGCGAGGCATAGTGCATCTACGTGTAAAAGGCGGTTCTACGCATTAAATTAAAATATAAATGACATTATTATTTTTGGATGAGATCATGAATTTTGCAAATTGCATATGGATGAAAATTGGTCTATCAGACACCCATACTCTATTGAATTCTAGCATGTGCATGTGTTTATTTCATATTATCGATCCAGAGTGAGAGAGGTTTGAAACACAGGCAATGAATGCTTTTGCAATTCATATATAAACATTAATTAGTGAACTCCATGTTGTTAGTGTGAAGCACTTTATACATTTTTCACTTGCATGGATACATTCCAAATTGCTAGCTACGAAATAGAATACATGTCGAATTCAACATAAAGGGGGTTTCGAAGATTCGAATTCATAGGAAGTGCATTCATCTATTTGAACCGGAGATAATGGCATTTGTAAATCAGATGTAAAAGGGGGCATCAATCTTAATTGTGAGTTTGAACATGCTATATATATTCATACATACGCATATCTAACTTTATATTTTTTGCAACCAAGGAGATTATATCTGGAACCATGCATGAACTGAGGTAAGTTGCATATTTTTTAATATATACTCATGTACAATGTATATTCAAATGTACCCCCTCCATTCCAAAATAGTCGTAGCTTTAGGATTTTCATGAGTAAAGATTTGTGAAGTTTGACAAATCTTGAAAGTTCAATTCAAGAGAACCGAAAATGTTAATGCTTCTGCTCCCAAATATTGAACGAAGCGCCAAATAGGACTCTGGTCACCCGAAACCGCGCGAGACTAATGTTTGGTGGTAGGAAATTACTGTCCTGACTTTGGCCCGTGTAGCCTATCGGCCCGATGTCCAAAGGTCTAACCCGGGGTAGGTTTGTAACTTCACCAAGATGCTAGCCGCAACCGCCTCCGAGAAGCATTCATACGCCATGGGCACCTAAACACCCATGCGCTCGGCTGATATCTATCCCGCCCACATTTGGGACACCTCACATGACTGTCCTACCCCAACCCGCAATATGTCCGAAATTTTAGATGGGGGCAAAGTTTGTAACTTTCCCCAAATTTCAAACAAGCGCCTCTCAGACCGAAACATTGTTCCTCCTAAGTTCCCCGCCTCCCTCTGTTTCCCCATTCATACTCCGTGGGCGCGAAAACACCCTCTCCACCAGCCGTGAAACCCCTGCCTCCTCCGTCCTCCACCCCATAGCGGCCAATCCACCACCGCCCTCCTCCATCACTGTCGGTGTTCTAGGAACGGGGGTCCCCAGACTTGCCTGCCTGCGGCCTGCGTTGTGGCTCAAGGGGCGGCCTAGCATGGCCCATCTTCATTAACACGAGCTCAAGACCCTCGCGAGGGGCCAAGCCTCCCCGGGAGGACAACAGGAGGCTTCCTCAGGCACGGCCTCGTCAGGATGGCTCGCGAGGAGGCGGAGAGATCAAGGTAGGTTGCCTCGCGAGGTGCCCATGATGCAAGCCATGACGACCAAGGGCTCCAGGCGGGCGCCAGCCCGCACAGTGTCCTTCTTTCCTCTTTGGTGCAAAGGGGGCAGCGCAGGCGAGAGCATCAAGCAAAGGCATACATTTCGGTGCAACAAGACCAAGATCGTCGCAACGGCAGGAAGGAAGTCACCGTGGAGCCCAGGAAGGCGTCATCGCCAGAGCCTTTGACAGGCGAGGACCAAATTTAGTCAGGATAAGTGTACTAGATGTTCCCCTTCAAAATGGCCAATTGTTGGCGCCCTTCCCGCTTAATATTTGGGAAGAGGCCCTGGGTCTTTGCCTATAAATAGGACTAGAAACCAGTAGAGAGAGCGACTGAACTCCCCCTAGTAGTTCTTCGCACCAGCCAAGAACAGACCCTCGCGAGGCTGTTCTTCCTTGTACTGTTCATCATCAGCCCAAGAGGCAATCCATCACACCACACACTGGAGTAGGGTATTACACCACAATGGTGGCCTGAACCAGTATAACATCTATGTCTCTTGTTCTGTTCCTTTGATTGCTTAGTTCATAGCGAAGCGGTGAGGTGCAGGTAGGCAGAGGGCTACATCTCCGCGCGCACCCCAGTGTTCGTATCTAGAGGGTCTGCTGGAACCCGAAATCCGACATTTGGCGCGCCAGGTAGGGGTGCGCCGAAATTTGTCTTCCACCGTCCTGTTCTTCACCGACCATCACGTCCATGTTAGACCTCGTCGGGCCCGCGCCGAGCACCGAGCCTCTCTCGCTTCCCGCGTCACCTAGACGGCCCCCGTCAGCGGCCACCCCCGCCGTTCGTAGTCGCCCACCGTCAACGCCGCCACCGGCCTGGCGGGGAACGAGCAGCAGGCATCGTCCCAGTATCCATCCATGAGGCGAGACGGACGCACTGCCACTCCCTCGCTCGCCCCGGCCAGTTCTTCGTCCCGCGCGCCCCGCGCGGCAATTGGAGGCTCGGGCTGCGCTCATCGTAGTAAACGAGCTCCTGCGATACCGCCCAGTCGACGACGTCTGCGAAGAGTGGCTCGACAGCGTCGCCGAGCTCGTCCGCGCCGCAGGGGGCTCCCCCGCGCCGTCCTTCTCGCTGCACCGCGCCCCTCCCTGCACGGGCAATGAAGCTCCTGGGGCGCCTCAGCCGCCTCCCCCTCAAGAAGGCGCCCTGGCCCCAAGGCGCATGGCCCCTGGACGGAACCCGCTCTGTCCGGCGCCAGCGCAGCAAGAGCGGAGCTGTCAAGAGGTTCCTCACCCCCAAGAAGCTGTCCGAGTGCTCCCTACTCCAGTCTGTCATGACCACGCTCCTGCTCCGGCGCGCCAAGACCCCGCGCTGCTCCCAGCTGCAGTGCATGGGGGCCCGCAAGACCAAGCTCCTCATCACCAGAGGCCTCCCGTGGCCACAGCAGGCTGCCGCGCCTTCACCACCGAGCTGCGCAGCATCGCGTGGCCGTAAAAGTTCAAGCCAGACCTGCCCCCTCGCTATGATGGCATGGCCGACCCTGCAGAGTTCCTCCAGCTCTACGAGCTAGGCATCTAAGCCGCCAACGGGGATGAGAAGGTCATGGCGAACTGGTTTCCCATGGCACTCAAGGACGGGACCCGCACCTGGCTCCTGAACCTGGCACCAGGCACGATCTCCTCCTGGGACGAGATGCGCACCCGTTTCATCGCCAACTTCCAAGGTACTCGCGACCGGCGACCTGCCGTGAGCGACATGCGCCGCATCAAGCAACAACCAGGGGAGACCCTGCAGAAGTACATCCAGCGCTTCAATAGCGCACGACTCAAGATTCCCAGGGTGACCGAGGAGGCCATCATCTCAGCCTTCTCCGACGGCGTGTGTGACGTCAAGATGAAGGAGGAGCTGGCGATGCATGAAGATCTGTGCACTTCCTTGGAGCTGTTCAACCTGGCAACCAAGTGCGCCAGGGCTGAGGAAGGGCGACTTTCCCTTCTCGAGCTGCCAGCCGCAGACCTAGAAGGGAATAAATCCAAGGCCAAGGACGTGAAGTACAAGGGGGATGCCATGCTCGCGGCAGAACCAGACACCAAGCGGGGCAGAGATCAGCCCGAGTCTTTCAAGGGCAGCCGGTACTGTGTGTACCACAACCTCCACACCGACAACACCAACGAATGCCAAGAGCTCCGAGCCATGCGAGAAGGAAGGGTCAGCCGGTGCCCCGACCGCAACGATCGTGGCTACGGCCGAGGAGGAGGAAGGAACATAGGACGCTGGGAAGACTGCGGCCCTCGCCAAGGGTGGCGCGACCGACCTCGCGAGGATCGCTGGCAGGATCAGCCTCACGAGGGAGAATAGAGGGATCAGCCTCGCGAGGATCGCCCGCAAGGAAACGCAGGCCTCCCTCCACTGCCTCCGCAGCCAAGGACAAATGAGGACTGAAGGAGTCCTGGATTAGGGGGTGTCCGAATGGCCGGACCAAGACCTTTGGCCGGACTCCTGGACTATGAAGATACAAGATTGAAGACTCCGTCCCGTGTCCGGATGGGACTTTCCTTGGCGTGGAAGGCAAGCTTGGCGATACGATATGAAGATCTCCTCCCATTGTAACTGACTCTGTGTAACCCTAGCCCTCTCCGGTGTCTATATAAACCGGAGAGTTTTAGTCCATAGGACGAACAACAATCATACCATAGGCTAGCTTCTAGGGTTTAGCCACTCCAATCTCGTGGTGGATCTACTCTTGTACTACCCATATCATCAATATTAATCAAGCAGGAGTAGGGTGTTACCTCCATCAAGAGGGCCCGAACATGGGTAAAAACATCGTGTCCCTTGTCTCCTGTTACCATCCGCCTAGACACACAGTTTGGGACCCCCTACCCGAGCTCCGCCGGTTTTGACACCGACATTGGTGCTTTCATTGAGAGTTCCTCTATGTCGTCGCCTTTAGGATCGATGGCTTCTTCGCTCGTCAATCGCGATGCGGTCTGGGATGAGACTTTTCTCCCTGGACAGATCTTCCTATTCGGCGGCTTCGCACTGCGGGCCAACTCGTTTGGCCGTATGGAGCAGATCGAAAGCTACGCCCCTAGCCATCAAGTCAGGTTTGGAACCTTAAACTACACGGCCGACATCCGTGGGGACTTGATCTTCGACGGATTCGAGCCACGACCGGGCGCGCCGCAGTGTTACGATGGGCATGATTTAGCTCTGCCATCGGACAACACCCAGAGCATCGCTCAGGTGTCCGCTCCGACCATTAGCTCGGAGCCCACTGCGCCAGTCGGGGACGGACGGTTGGACGACGCCCCGGAAGCTGGAACCTCTACGGCGATAGAGCCGGAGACCAGCTTAGCCCTTCGCAAGGCCCGTGACTCCAAGGTGTCAGACTCCGTAAATCCCGCACCTCTTCCGATTAAGCCCGATTGGGCTCCGGTCATGGAGTTCACCGCCGCGGACGTCTTTGAGCACTCGCCTTTTGGCGATATCTTGAATTCATTAAACTCTCTCTCTTTGCCAGGAGAGCCCTGGCCGAACTATGGCCAACAGGGTTGGGATGCAGACGACAAAGAAATTCGAAGCCCACCCACCACCCACTTCGTAGCCACTGTCGACGATTTAACCGACATGCTCGACTTTGACTCCGAAGACATCGACGGCGTGGACGCCGATGAAGGAGACGATCAAGAACCAGTACCTATAGGGAACTGGAAAGCCACCTCATCATATGACATATACATGGTGGACACACCCAACAGAAATGACAACGAGGATCAAAAGGATGCGGCCAGGGATCGCTCCCTCGAAAAACAATCAAAGTGGTGGCGTAAGCGCAAGGCCAAGCCCCACCTCGACAAAGACCCAGCCATAGAGCAGGGTGAATCAATGAAAGACGAACATGCCATCGAGCATCCGTCAAAAAAGGGCGGACAATCCGAACAACTAATCCCCGGGAAAGATAATAGCCCGGACGACCTCACGTCGGACAAATTGCGGGAACATCAGAACCTCAACCAAAGGCTCGTTGCCTCTGCACATAGCCTGAAAAAGCAGAAGCGGAGGCTCAAGACAGTGGAAGACGCGCTCAGGATCAGATGGGGCAAAGTACTCAATACCGCACACAAGTACGGCAGCAGTCGTCACACAAAGAGCTATCCAAAGCGGAAACTACTACCAGAATTTGATGAAGAGGCCATAAAGCCCCCACAGTCAAAAAATAAGGAAGCCACAAGGTCGGATAGACGACCCTACAATCAATCTCACGCATCAAAGGACGCCGCACTCAATATGGCGCGCGATTCGTCCAAGAATTTGCATCAGAAAACTGGCCCAACCAGATCCATCTATAGGCCAAGAAAGCAGGCTCCAGTGAGTAATGCAATGAAAAAAACACCCGAACATCGCGGCACGCCTAAATACAGGGGCACCGCACACCCCCTATGTTTTACCGATGAGGTGCTGGACCATGAATTTCCAGCCGGATTCAAACCCGTGAACATAGAAGCATACGATGGAACAACAAACCCTGGAGTCTGGATCGAGGACTACATCCTCCACATACACATGGCCAGAGGAGACGACCTCCACGCCATTAAATACTTACCCCTTAAGCTCAAAGGGCCAGCCCGGCATTAGCTTAAAAGCCTTCCCGAAAACACTATGGGAAGTTGGGAAGTGCTTGAGGATGCTTTCCAGACAAATTTTCAAGGGACCTATGTCCGACCCCCGGATGCAGATGATCTAAGTGATATAACTCAGCAGCCCGAAGAGTCAGCCCGGAAGCTCTGGAACAGATTCCTTATCAAAAAGAATCAGATAGTCGACTGTCCGGACACAGAGGCCCTAGCAGCTTTCAAACATAGCGTCCGAGATGAATGGCTCACCAGACACCTCGGCCAAGAAAAACCGCGAACAATGGCCACGTTAACAAGCCTCATGACCCGCTTTTGTGCAGGAGAGGATAGCTAGTTGGCAAGAAGCAGCACCAGCGACCCGAATACGTCCGAACCCAGAGATGGGAACGGGAAGCCGCGCCGTAACAAAGAACCACGCCGGATCAAGGACAAGAGCCCGATGAGCACGGCATTAAACGCCGGATTCAAAAGCTCTCGACAAAATCAGAAAAAGCCGCCCCCCCCAAAGACGATAGGGACGAGCTATCCAACCTCAACAAAATCTTGGACAAAATATGTCAAATCCACAGCACTCCAGGGAGACCTGCAAACCATACCCACAGAGATTGTTGGGTCTTTAAGCAGTCCGGCAAACTCAACGCCGAACACAAGGGGCTCGACACACCAAGCGAAGATGATGATGCACCCCACAAGCAGAACACCGGAGAACAAAAGAAGTTCCCACAAGAAGTCAATACAGTAAACCTGCTTCATGTGACAAAGGGGAAGAGCAGAACGACACCTATGAAGACACGTGCCGTACGGCCAGCCCAGAGGAGCAACGCCACTAGTTGTTACAACCAATCACCTTCGATCATCAGGATTACTCCAGAGGAGACCAAAATGCAGGCTGGACTGCCTTGGTCGTAAATCCAATTATTAACGGACTCCAATTTACAAATGCCCTTATGGATGGCGGCAGCGACTTGAACCTGTTATATCAGGACTCAGTCCGCAAACTCGGGGTAAACCCATTTATAGTCCACCTTGGCAACACTTCCTTTCAAGGAGTCACGCCAGGCCCGGATACCCCAAGTATGGGTACCCTTACGTTAGAAGTCATGTTCGGATCACCCGACAACTTTCGAAGCGGAAAGCTAACATTCCACATCGCCCCATTCATAAGTCGCTGTCAAGCGCTACTGGGACGTGAAGCTTTCGCCCGCTTTAACGCAATACCGCATTACGCATGCCTTACACTCAAAATGCTCGGCCCAAAGGGCATCATTTCATTACAGGGGAACATAAATTGACACCCAAAGTACGGGCAAAGGTGCGGCTGCCTGGACAGCCACCCACAAATCCAGCCCTACTATCCCGGACACGGCTCGACGAGTCCGGCGTAAACATGTTTAATAACCGCATATCCCCGTACAAGGGGCTCCGTGTGGTCACGCCCGAAGACAATACGGCTCAACTCTTGCTCCAACTATATTTTGTTTATTTCAATATAGATTTCTCGCACGCTTATTTTTTACTAAGTTCCTCTCTTTCGTAGACGAACATCGTGCTACGCCCGTCCAGGATACGGCACAACGGAGACACAGGCGCAGACGTGCAGCAGGGACCCATTTCAAGGATTCTTTTCAGATTAAGACCCTGCTTAAACCTTTTTTACTGTCTCTTGTTGATAACATCCCCCGGTTTTCTCTATAACCGAGGAGGAGGCTGGCGTCTTGGCATGTGGCCACGCTAGAATTTTTGCGCGTACCTGGACACTAGGTTTTTTTTTACCAAGGGCTCTATTTCGGCCAGTCTTCGTAAAGACCGAATACCTTAGGGAGTGTTCGGCGTCGCGAGTTTGGCCCTATATGCATCAGCTCCGAATCATGTCTTTGGTCAAATGTTGGGTTTGCCCGGCTCCTGTGTTTTGCTGCCTTACATTCCGTTATGTCGGCTAACGCGGCACTAGGAGAACTACTGCGATTGTGCCCCAGTTCGGCCAGGTGAGCACCTCAGTAGAGAAAGCCGAAAACTGACTGTCATGATATAGCGAGAGACTGGTCAACCACTCGATGACTCTCAGAATATTTAGGATTCCCCCGCATTAATGAAGGGCCGCTTCTCGGTCAGGCACACTCGCGCCCCGAATTCGGGCGAGCGCGGTGCCCCTAGGGGCTATTCAATAGCCCCACTGTCAAACTCCTATGGCTAAGTGAAAGTGATAAAGCATTATAGTCCGGTTGCCTAGTTCGCCGCGCCACCACCTCCTTTGTAGGACCAAGACGTTGGATTAAGTGTGAAACGACGCCTTTTTGCGAACACCCCCGCATTCTATGCGTGGGGGCTGAAGCCAACGACTGCCATCTTGAAGAACTTGCTCAAATATGCACATTAAACGGCCGCACAGGAGGCATCATGATTCTTGCAAGCACAAGTATAAAAAGCTTTTTTTCATAAAAACAAAATTCATTTTACAAATAGTATAAGCTATTCGAACACAACATCCTTCGAGCACTGCGACTCTATTATATGAGCGCCAGGAAGAACTTGCTCAAAATAGTGCTTGGCAGGTACTCGGCTTTCGTCCGAATCCTGGGACGCAACAATACTGGCCTTCATATCTGCCCAGTATGTTTTGACACGGGCAAGAGCCATCTGTGCGCCCTCTATGCACGCCGACCTCTTCATCGCATCAGCAAGCGGCACCAAACCAAGGAACTGCTACACCAAGCCAAAATAACTCTTCGGCTCCGGCTTCTCCGGCCATAGACGACTCACAACATACCTCATGGCGAGTCCGGATAACCTGTTCAGCTCCGCCGAGGCGGCCAAACGGTTGGATGATAGTGGGCGTTCTGGATTGTGGTATTGTGACCAAAAAAGCTCTTCTAGTCCATGGTCACCTCGGCTGCGGAAGTGTTCAGTCGCGTCCACCGCACTTGCTTCCAAATCTAGATAAGCATTTTCCGCACTCCACTGCCGGTCTAATGGAACATACTTGGGGTCTCCGAACTTCAACCGCAGCATATAAGGCTTTCCAGCCGTGATATCTCCAGCCTGACGCAGCTCCTCCTTCATCGCTCTCATGGCAGAGCGAGTATCCTTGTCTTCGGCAGTGATCTTTTCAAGGTCCTTCTGAGCCGCCTGATCTTCTTGTTCAAGAAATTTACAGCGGTCGGTAGCATCCTTCAATTTTATGGCCATCTCGGCTATTTCCCTCTGGTTCTGGCAGTGAGCAGCCTGTTCGGCTTTTAGCTCTTCAGCCGCTTTAACGGCAGCCACATCACTTTTCCTTGCTTGCTCCTTGGCTCGGGCAAGTTTCGCCCGAAGGTTCTCCACGGTAGCAGCACCATCTACAAAAAGTATATATATAAGGCCCGAGCATCGAGCTCCTCTTACTGGGTGTCTTTTGAACATACCTTGAGCCTCGTCTAGCCGCTTATTTACAAGCGCGATGTCGGCATCTGCTACGTCAAGTTGCCGCTTTAGTTCGGCAGATTCATCAGTCCGGCTAGCCACCGAACGCCTCGCCACCTTCATGGAATAGGCGACATATTATACCTGGGGTTATGATCCTCTGTGCGCTGTCACTCGTGATGACACACAGAGTCTCAGGGGCTACTATTCATACAAGGCACATTTAATATGCGGCTCTACCAAAAGGTACACCTTTTTACGTACCTCAAAGCCTGTTAGTAAACTCTTGGCAGCCTCGTACAATCCGCTTTCCGCGGATGAAATCCTTCCAATCACCGTATCCATCAACATATGGTGTTCTTCTGAGATGGACGCCCTGCCAAGCAGATCCTTCGGCCCCACCACCGACGCGCAAGAGGGTGCCGAACTAGCCTGAAGATCTTTTCTAGGGTCCGGACTTGAAAAAACCCTCTGGGACGATACCTCGGGGTCGCCAGCCTCGTGAGACGGTGCAACAAGGGTAGGCGTTTCGCTCTCTATCATCTCTGGACGAAGATCCCCTGAAGATGAGCTCTACTGAGAAGGGTTGAGATCCGAACTGCAAGATAATGTTTCGGTTATTTTCCTCAAGAATAAAACATGAGTTTGATTCATTATGGAACCCCTCCCTTCACTTACGTCTCGGGGGAGAGCGGGTCCCCTTGAGGGGGCGATTCTGCCAGGGTGTTCTCCGGTGCCGAACCCTCTGATGACGATTTCTTTCCCCGTTTTGAGGTTATCACCTTCGGGTCTTCAGAGGTAGTCCTTTTCTTTCCCTGGTCGGGGGAATTTTCGATTCTTCCCTTACTAACGGCCTCCTTCGCGGAGGCGGTAGCTCCTTGGTTCCCCCCTTCGCCTTCCGCCAACGGCACGACCTCCAGCATCTTGGTCAGCATGGGATTCGGCACGGTCTCGGGCAAGGGGGCTGGACACCTGATATGCTTTGCCTTCGCCATCCACTCCTGTTCAAAGGACAACTCTGCTAAAGGGTAGATTTAATAAAAATATGGATGGTATATCCAAATACGGGGCTACTTACTTTAGCATCCGGGCGATTGCAGCTCAGACCTGCGTCCTCGGACAAATCCGGACACCTTGCTTATGATCCGAAGAACAATTTATACATTCTCCACGGGTGTCATTCCCATGAAATGTTGTAGGACTCGTGGTCCCTCCGGATTGAACTCCCACAGGCGGAGAGGTCGTCGTTTGTAGGGCAGTGTGCGGCGAATCACCATGACTTGCGCCACTACGGTCAAATTGATATCTCTTTCTAGAAGATCTCGAATACGGCCCTGCAGCAAGGGCACGTCTTTGGGCGGCCCCCAGATAAGTCCTTCATTAACCCATGATGCCAGCCGTGGTGGGGGACCCGAGCGAAAAGTAGGTGGTGCCACCCATGTGGTGCCCCTAGGGGCTGTGATGTAAAACCAGTCCCGTTGCCATAAGCCGAGCTCCTCTTGAAAAGAGCCTTCGGGCCATGGAGCGTCGTCCATCTTGCTTATTATAGACCCTCCGCACTTAGCATGCTGCCCCTCGATCATTTTCGGTTCCACTTTGAAAGTTTTTAACCACAATCCGAAGTGAGGGGTGATATGGAGGAAGGCCTCGCACACGACAATGAATGATGAGATCTGGAGGATGGACTCCGGAGCTAGGTCGTGGAACTCCAGCCCGTAGTAAAACATAAGCCCCCTCACAAAGGGATCGATCGGGAAGCCTAGCCCCCGAATGAAGTGAGATGCGAACACCACGCTTTCACCGGGCTAGGGAGCGGGAACAACTTGCCCTTGAGCAGGCAGTCTATGCGAGATTTCGCCCGTTAGATACCTGGCTTCTCTCAGCTTTCTTATATCTTCTTCCGTAATGGAGGAAGGCATCCACCGGCCTTGAAGGTCGGAGCCGGACATCATCAAAAGTCCGAAGCACCTAAAACTAGAGCTTTGGGTGTTGGAACTCGAAGCGAGGGGCGGATTTGATTGGTTTGAATAGAAGGGAGCCGGGCCTTGGTTCCTTTATAAAGGAGGTGAATACCAAGGGCCCTCCCCGTAACCGTTTCAGACTCGCTTTCAATTAGGGATTCGTACCTAAGTCACGGTTGGGTTACCCACGCCCGTATTGATGAGAATCCCGGAATAAGGGGACACGATCTCTACTTTGACAAGACGTGCCAAGGAAACCGCTTCGCTAAAACGCACTGAGGTGGAACATTAAAATGAATAAAAGCCTGGCCGTGGCATGATGTCATGCCGCGGAATACGTCAGCAGATCCAATTGATGCAAATATTATTCTCTCTACGGTGGAATGTGGAACTTATTTTGCAGAGTCGGACACTACCCTGGTGTTCAACATCTTCTATGGAATATTCAGAGGAGGAACCCGCCTTGCAATGTCGAAGACAACTTGCGCGCCGGACTCGTCGTCATTGAAGCCTGGTTCAGGGGCTACTGAGGGAGTCCTGGATTAGGGGGTGTCCGGATGGACGGACTAAGACCTTTGGCCGGACTCCCGGACTATGAAGATACAAGATTGAAGACTCCGTCCCGTGTCCGGATGGGACTTTCCTTGGCGTGGAAGGCAAGCCTGGCGATACGATATGAAGATCTCCTCCCATTGTAACCGACTCTGTGTAACCCTAGCCCTCTCTGGTGTATATATAAACCGGAGAGTTTTAGTCCATCGGACGAACAACAATCATACCATAGGCTAGCTTCTAGGGTTTAGCCACTCCGATCTCGTGGTAGATCTACTCTTGTACTACCCATATCATCAATATTACTCAAGCAGGAGTAGGGTTTTACCTCCATCGAGAGGGCCCGAACCTGGCTAAAAACATCGTGTCCCTTGTCTCCTGTTACCATCCGCCTAGACGCACAGTTCGGGACCCCCTACCCGAGATCCGCCGGTTTTGACACCGACAAGGACAATCATCAGGACGAGGGGGCTGGGGGCTTCCAGGAGCCGCGCGCGATCGCCTGCATCCTGGGCGGAGCTCAAGCCCCAGCCTCTCAACGCATATTCAAGTAGTTCGCCCGCGAAGTGAATGTAGTCCTCCCCAAGCTTGAAGCCACGCGCCCCCTGAGGTGGTCGGCGTGCGCCATCACGTTCAGCTCAGCGGATCAGCTCAAGTGTGTGGCCACAGCCGGAGTCCTCCCAATGCTTAGCTCCCCAGTCATCAGTAACGTGCAAGTCACCAGGACCGTCATCGACGGCGGGGCAGGACTCAACGTCCTCTCCGTAGAGACGTTCAACAATCTCCAAGTGCCTTACGATCAGCTCCAACCAACCAAGCCTTTCTCTGGAGTCACCGACGGCTCCACAGTTCCAATCGGGCAGGTCCGCCTCCCTGTCACCTTTGGGGCCCGCAACAACTACCGCACCGAGCTCATTGACTTCGACGTCGCCCACATCCACCTGCCATACAACGCCATCCTCGGCTACCCAGCTCTTGCCAAATTACTCGGCTACAACGTCCTCAAGATGCCAGGAAGCGGTGGAGTCATCACGGTGCCCTGTGAAGAAAGAGACGCAGTGTGCTCCCTGGAATGAGCTTTTCAGGCCGCATCACTTGAAGACCCAGATCGCGGGAGCGGGAGGCTCCCCGAAGCCGCTCCTCAGAAGAAGAAGACATCACCAGGCCTGACCCCTCAGGGTCTGCGCCAGCTCAGGGGGCACCTCCTTCTGTCGCATAGGGAGGCGTGCCCGGCGCCCTCCTCGAGCAGGGCTCGAGGGCTCCCTCCTGGAGGGCCACCGACCTTGCTAAAGTCACGAGGGAGGCGCTTGGGCACCACTTGGAGGCGTGTTTCAGAGCACGTTTCCCTCAGGAAGGAGCAAAGCAAGGAGGGCCAAACCCTCAGGAGTTTGTTAGTCAGGTCACACAGGAGTTGCAGGAGTCAAGAGTCATGAGTGGCAGCCGCCGCTTACTCACCGCAGCTCCCCATCCAGGCGAGGATGGTGGGCTGCGCGTCTGCATCGACATCCTAGGGTTGAACCAAGCTGCCTCTCAGGAGCGTTTCTGGCCCTCACGCGTGGGGCGCTGCGAAGGCCCACCCCACAGCTACGTACGCATGCCCTACGGCTTGCCGAACGCGGCTGCAGTGCGCCAGCGCCTCATGAGGAGCACCCTGGAGGCTCAGGAGGCCAGGCGTTCCATAGTCCTGGCGGAGATGGTTCACGAGGAGCCACCGGCGCCTCCGGAGCCTCCCGAGGCTCTTGGGCCTGGGGGCTCATGAAGATCGGCTCCCGCAGCCCGCTATGTCTGCTACTTCAACACCCCTTCATCGTCAACACTATCAGGTGACATCTTTCAAGTTTCATTTCCGGCTGGGAGCGCCCCCAGGACTGCATCATTCCTAGGCTGCATGGGTCCGTCCCTGTGGCGTGTATCCCTTTTGTTCATGTTTTTAACTTACCTTGTTGGGGGCGCCCCTCGGGCTGCATCATCCCCAAGTCGCTCGGGTCAGACCCAACGGCATGTATCCCTCTCGCGTTTATTTTCTAGCTATGCATTCGACCCATGATGCTTGTTATTTGGTGCTTGTCCGTGGCACCCCTTCTTTCTTCGTGTCGGCCGCTTGCACGTTAAAGGGGGGGGTACCTAAGCATCGCGACTTAGGGCTCCTACTGGCTCTCCAGCCCTCACCCTCTGGCTTTGTCCATGGCATCACGCCCTGGCAAACCAGCGATGGCTGAGACTCGCTCGAGGGTCGGGACCCGAGGACGTAGAGCGTCGACATCAAACCGAGCTTGCGTGTTAAAGGGGGGGTACTGAACATCGCGACTTAGGGCTCCTACCGGCTCTCCAGTCCTCACCCTCTGGCTTTGTCCACGGCATCACGCCCTGGCAAACCAGCCACGGCTGAGACTCGCTCGAGGGCCGGGACCCGAGGACGTAGGGGGTCGACATCTAACCAAGCTTGCGCGTTAAAGGGGGGGGTACCTGAGCATCGCGACTCAGGGCTCCTGCCGGCTCTCCAGCCCTCACCCTCTTGCTTTGTCCACGGCATCGCACCCTGGCAAACCAACGAAGGCTGAGACTCGCTCGAGGGCCGGGACCCGAGGACGTAGAGCATCGGCATCTGGCCAAATTTGCAGGAACACACAAGTTAAGGCCCAGTGCCAGGCGCAACCCGCCTTGAGGTAGGGCCCCGTGAGTCCCGCGCTGGCTCACGGGTGCCCAGATACACCTCCTCATGCCCTACCATGCCGACCACATGTCAGGGCGGGGCTGTACACGCCCCGGGGGCTCCTCCCAGAGGGGAGCACCCTCCCACGCACCAGTGGAAGCACCATGCTCCGCGCTGGCTGACGACACTGCCGAGGAGCGGCTATGCCCGTACACACACGGAAGCGCTATGCTCCACGCTGGTGATAAACAACTGAGGGTGGCCCCCAGCCGCATCAACCTCAAGGAGCCCCGAGCTTAGTGTCTGGCCTCATCGCAACGCCTCCCCTCGGTAGCGCCACGCGAGGGGGCTGGGCACGGGGGCTACGCCTGGGTCACGCCCAGGCGTACGCCACCCAGCCAGGCCTCTCAGGCCTGGTTCGTCACGCGTCTCTCCCCCAGCGGAGCCAAGGTACCAAGGCCGTTTGAGCGTCAAGGGGGACTCCCGAGCATCGCAACTCAGGAGCCTAACTGGTCACATAGCCCCTCACTCCTTAGTTCCGAAAGGCTAACGGCGGTTGATGTATGCGCAGGGCCGGGCTCTGCAGACGTAGAATGGCAGATTCACCCACACATCTCACCTCCCTACTTGTTGTTTGTGCGCCAAGGGGGACTCCTGACCATCGCGACTCAGGAGCCTAACTTGTCACGTAGCCCCTTACACCTTGGTCCCGTCCTGGTTTCCGCTCGGGGCTAACAGCGGCTGAGGTATGCGCAGGGCCGGGCTCTGCCGGCGTAGAACATAAGCAAGTAGGAAGAGCGCAAATTTCAAGGAATTCAAGAGCAAATATTACAGTCCATAACTGTTATCACGACACCAAACGCAAGTTTAAACGCCTCCCCGAGGCATGGTGCATGTTGCAGGAACTGAAAGCAGAATAGGAGCCACGGCGGAGTCATTCATTGGCGGCGGAGCTACACGGAGCGGGTTCGCCTTGTAGGGCCGCAGGACCAGCAGTGCCTCGCTTTGGCTTGGTGTTGAAGGCCCGGAACTTTGACAGCAGAGCCTCCGCACGACCCTTCACGGCCTCAGCAGCGGCAGCGGCAAGCTCGCCCCTCGCTGGCTCCAGCAGGCTGTCAAGGTCGACGTTGGGATCGCGAAGGTAGACGTGGGTAAGGACCCGCGTCAGCGCTGCAGAAGACAGGACGCGCTCCTCGGCCTCAGTCGTAGGGCCAAGGCCAAGGGTGACATCTTCAAGAGCATGGACCATGAAGGGGAGCAGCTTGGCGGGGCCATCCTCGGCACCGGCCAACGGGCTTTCCAGGCCGCTATCGTAGAGCGACTTCAGCAAGCCGCGAACCTTCACCTCCGTCTCCGTGAAGGCCTCGCGGTCCTCGGCAAGGACCCGCACGTTTCCTTCCAGCTCGACCTTCCACGCCTCCAACTCCTGCTCCAGTGCGCCCAGGTGGTCACGGCGCTTGTTGAGCTTGGCGTCTCGTTCCTTGATGGCCGCCTCGCGAACCTTCATGTCTTCTTCCCTCTCTTGGAGGATGCGGACCTCCTCGGCAAGCTGGTCCCCCAGGCCCTGCAACTCGCTCTCCAGTGCCTTGCAACGGCCGCCTCCCCCAAGGCAGCATCACGAGCGGCCTTCACCCCGAGGATGGCCTGCTTCTCCTTGTCGCAGGCCGTCGAGGCCTGAACTAGTGCCGCTCGAATCGAAGCGTCGGAGCGAATCCAGCCAGAAGCCAGCTCCAAGTGCCCGCCCACCAAGCGAGGGTCGGTGCCCAGAAGATCTTGCCACAGTCGGTCCAGTTTGGCAGCAGCGTGATCCAAGACAGTGGAAGGGGTCGGAGAGACAGCAGTTGGTGGAGCAGCAGGAGAGGACGGCAGCGTAACCACAGGACCCTGAGGCAGGACCTGCTGAGCCCCAACAGCTGTGGCGATGGCATCAGGCAGGGATACCTCAGGAGTTGCTTGGGCCATGGGGGCTGAGCTCGCCCCAGCCAGCTCCATCAGGCCTCGCGAGGACGACCGGGCAGGAGAGGCCCGTGCCTTGCAGCCACCTACCCTCGCGGGCAGAGGTGCTACCCCAGACGGTGTCTCAGGAACCCCTTCAATTTCTTCGCCGCAGGCGCCAGTCTAGCCAAGAGACACAGATATCAAACCTCAATGACAAAGCGAGGAACAAGACAAGAATCAAGCACTTACTCATCGCCGCTCGCGAGCTCGAGCAACCTCCGGCCATACTTGAAGCCCGAGAGACGGCTGCGGGGATCAGCCTCGAGAGGTTCGGAAGCAGGACACACGTCTGCGGATCACCTCGGAGCCGGGGCAGACCCGAGGGGGATCAGCCCGGACCTGGCCTTCTTCGATATCGGGGGCAAGCTCCGGCCGCCCCGCTCGTCATCATCCTTGTCATCGCTCGGCGAAAGGTGGAGAGCGCGGGACCTGCACCGGGGGAGAGGCGCTCTCGACTCCCCGTTGGTAGCCTCGGAGTCAGGCCCCCTTCCCGCTGCTCTTCTTCCTCCTCTTCACAGGAGTCGCCGGAGGACACGTTCGCTGTCGCCTAGGCCGTCGGGTCCTCGGGAGCCACCGCGGGCACGGGCCTGTCCCCATTAAAGATGGGCATGGAGTCAACCACCTTCTCCCAATCATCTTGAAGAAACAGGGGTACAGGGGCGCCCTCCAACCTCGCCACGTCCCCTCCGACCAAAGATTGGAGGAACGCGGCCAGATCTTCGTCGGCCAAAACTTAGGGGCTCAGGCGGGGCCTCCACAGCGGGAGCGAATACTTGCGAAGTGGGGCCACCTGATGCTCTAGGAACTCCCTCAGGAGCGAAGCGCCAGTCAGCTTCGCCATCACCATGTTCCCCGGCCTTAGATCCGCGTCCATCTTCTCCAACACCGGCTTCACGCGGGGGTCCACGAGTTCCACGCGAGACCAATCATCAGAGCTTGTGGGCTGTTCCGTGGGCAGAATCAGCCGAGGGTGGATATGCCTAGCATCCACCATGACCCACTTGCTCCTGAAGCCCTCAATCCTCTTCCCGGGCTTCAAGATGGCGTTGGAGCCGCCACACGCGACGAAGCTCGCGTACGCGGAGAGAGGACCGCGAGAGAGCCGGAGGGAGAAGTAGTGGCGCAGCAAGGCCACCGAAGGCTGCACCCCGACATAAGCCTCGCAATAGTATGCGAAGATCGCTAGAAGAAGGATAGAGTTGGGGTGGAGGTGCAGAGCTTGCAGGTCGTAATGGCGGAGGACAGAGAAGAAAAACTCCGAAAATGGAGGTACCAGACTGGAAGCAATGGCGCTTACGAAGAGCGGGTAGAAGGTGCTCCCTTGGGCCTCAGGAGGGGCGGAGCCGACCTTGAACACCTTCGCCCCGTCGATGCCTTGCGCCGCCCCCATCTGGCGTATCCGGGCAAGGCTTGCGAACGTCACGTTCGGCGAGTCCAAGGCGGGCGAATACCCAGCTTCGGCTGGGGTCTGGCGAGGCGCCATGACTTGCTAGGATGCGCGGTCAAAGTAGATCTGAAGATTTCGGAGGCAGAGAGGAAGGGCGCAAGAAAGGGGATCTAGGCAATGATTGGAGGAAACAAAGGAAGCAAAGCCTAGGTAGACGTCGCTCTTTTGTCGATTCACACGGTTGCTGAGGAACCCACGTCCAATCAACCGCCACGCGGCGCCCGAGGCCGCAGGCTGTTAGGGCCCGCGGCGCTTCGCACTTACCCCTTCGCCTCTCTGCTCAGCCAAGTCCGGGCGCGCCTTGGGCCCGAGGGCTACTGTCGGCGTTCTGGGAATGGGGGTCCCAAGACTTGCCTACCTGCGGCCTGCGGCGTGGCTCAAGGGGCGGCCCAGCATGGCCCATCTTCATCAACACGAGCTCAAGACCCTCGCGAGGGGCTAAGCGTCGCAGGGCGGACGACAGGAGGCTTCCTCAGGCACGGCCTCGTCAGGCTGGCTCGCGACGAGGCAGAGATATCAAGGCAGGGTGCCTCGCGAGTTGCCCATGACGCAAGCCATGACGACCAAGGGCGCCAGGCGGGTGCCAGCCCGCACAGTGTCCTTCTTTCCTCTTTGGTGCAAAGGGGGCAAGCGCAGGCGAGAGCATCAAGCAAAGGCATCCATTTCGGTGCAACAAGACCAAGACCATCGCAACGGCAGGAAGAAAGTCATCGTGGAGCCCAGGAAGGCGTCATCGCCAGAGCCTTTGACATGCGAGGACCAACTTTAGTCAGGATAAGTGTACTAGATGTTCCCCTTGAAAATGGCCAATTGTTGGCGCACTTCCCGCTAAATATTTGGGAGGAGGCCCTGGGCCTTTGCCTATAAATAGGACTAGCCACCACAAGGTAGAGGCATCGGATCCTCACCTAGAAACCAGTAGAGAGAGCGACTGAACTCCCCCTAGTAGTTCTTCGGACCAGCCAAGAACAGACTCTCGCGAGGCTGTTCTTCCTTGTACTGTTCATCATCAGCCCATGAGGCAATCTATCACACCACACACTGGAGTAGGGTATTACACCACAATGGTGGCCTGAACTAGTGTAAACTCTGTGTCTCTTGTGTTGTTCCTTTGATTGCTTAGTTCATAGCAAAGCGGTGAGGTGCAGGTAGGCAGAGGGCTAAATCTCCGCGCGCACCCCAGTGTTCGAATCTAGAGGGTCTGCCGGAACCCGAAATCCGACAATCACGCCGGAGCCGGTACCCCGACATCGTCGTCCGACGCAAACGCAACCGCAATGCCCTCAAGGACTTAACAGCTGAAGCCGAGGCATAGCTGCCTCCACGACGCCGACGCCGACGTGCACCGTACCAAAAACACTCCGACCACGCCGTCCTGCGCCTCACTGCTATGGCTCCACTGTCACAACCGTCCACCGCACCAGAGCTAATCCCGCTATGCCGCCGTTCACGCCCTGGATCTGCTTCCCCGCCGGCGACAGACGGCCACTGCACCACACTCAACAACTTGGCCATGGGTTCGTTCAAGGCTGCACCATCCTCCACAACTTCTGGTTTCCAGCGAACAACAAGAAGATCGTCAGAAAAACAGAAGGAGGACATAGCACTGCCAGCAGAAAGATGTACTCATTTTCCCTTATTCATGCAAATCTTACGTCTCCGCTCACACCGTATTCATCCCACGAAAGAAACTAGTTGAGCGCTTCTTACTGCATCTTCTTCGTGATACTAAATGCACAAGGTTTCCTCCCTTTTACTATTTTACCTTTGCTAGAGGGCAGTAGCCTGCCTGGATTTCCATTCAGGGTCACTCGAACTGCAACTAAAAGAAGCAGCACCTGCTTAGGCGCGCGGAGCACCTAGTCCGCATGTTCCGCGGGGAAGCGGCGCATCGGTGTCTATCATAGGGGTGTGGGGTGCAGGAGCTGCTTGCGCCCAATCTGGAGGTCGGAGGGGCTTGAAAGGATGGCCGGGGGGCGGTGCCAAGCACGGCAGTGCGGTGGGGTCGAGGGGAGGGCGCAGGCAGGGGAGGAATACTGGGCTGGTGGTCGCTGGCGTTTCAAGGAAGATCGTCAACACTGACTGGCTAGAGGTAGATGAAGGCGATCTGCCCATTCTTTGTATATCGGATGGTGCAGAAAAAATGGACTGACCTATTTGCTTTCAGTCGACTATTATTTTCATAGAATCCTGTAGTAATTTAGTGTGACGTGCATGTTGTAGAGCTATCATATGTCTCCCGTCATTTATTTCTCACCGACCTGCTATCTGCTACCTTTACACCGTACTAATTGCGCACACACTTCACCCATACTCACACTATTGTTTTTTTATGCATGGGTAATTCAGACTCTGACGCAGTGTTGATGAATGCAGAAAAGAAAAGACAGAAGTCGCTCCAGTGTAATTCAAAGATAAGCACTAAGCGTTTCAGCGCTGTAATGGGTGCAGTGTTAACAGTTGGAGACAGTAAACGTAGCTCTACAGTTGATGATCTCAATTGCCACACACAACCATCCCAGGTGCTTGCTTTAACTTCCCGCTGTCAAATGTGGTTGCATGTTGCATATGGTGTCTAGCTTGTATTGCTTCCAATTTGGTTAAATTACATCTGCTTACTTTACACATTATACCTTTCATAATGACATGCCTTCTTGTTTTTGATACATACTACATATGTCTATTAACCATGTTCGTACTTCAAACTAATGCTCTTTTGTATCCCTCGTCAATCACTTATGATGAGACAGTCACCCGGGTTGGTTACTGTGAGACGCCCTACTCGTTTAAAGAGTGCAGTGTCATCCTCCCCACATGATTCTCAAGAAACAGCAGGGCTAAATGAAGATAGTTAACGTAGCTCTCTAGTTGATCACCACAATTCCCCCACACCACCATCGCAGGTGCTTGCTCTTACTTGGCAGTGTGATATGTGGTTTCATGTTGCATATGGTGTCTACCTTGTAATGCTTCTAATTAGGGTAAATTGCATCTGCTTAGTTAACACATTATACCTGTGAATATGACATGCCTTCCTGTTTTTGGTACATACTACGTCTTTCTATTAACCATGTTCTTACATCAAACTACTTTTCTTGTGTATCCCTCATCAATGCTCCTAATTTGTTAAATTGCATCTCCTTAGCTTACACATTATACATGTGAATATGACACGCCTTCCTGTTTTTGGTACATACTACATCTGCCTATCACACCATGTTCTTACATCAAACTACTGTTCTTGTGTATCCTGCATCTATCGGTTATGATGAGACAGTCACGCGTGTGGGTTAATATGAGACACAATACTCTTATAAATAATGCAATTTCATCCTCTCCACATGATTATCAAGAAACAGCAAGCCTAAATGAAGATATTGAACATAGATCTGTACCTGAAGACCGCACTTCCCCTACACCACCATCATAGGTGCTTGCTCTAACTTCGCAGTGTGATATGTGGTTGCATGTTGCATACGGTGTCTAGCTTGTAATGCTTCTAATTAGGGTAAATTGCATCTACTTACTTTACACACTATACATGTGAATATGACATGCCTTCCTATTTTTGGTACACCCTGCATCTATGTGTTAACCTTGTTCTTACATGAAACTACCTCTCTTCTGTATCCTGCATCAATCACTTACAATGAGTCACCTTTATTCGTTGCATATTGCATATTATGTCTAGCATGTTGCCATTTATTGCTTCTAATTTGGTCAAATACATTTGTTAGGGCACCCTTTTAATTCGGCAGAGTGATATTGGTTTAATCTTTCATATGGTTTCTAGCTTGCATCGATTCTAACAAGTTCAAGCACCTTGTGCTTAGTTTACACTTTATACGTCATACATGTCAATATGTCACGCCATCATGTTTTTCATACATATTCCATCCTCCTATCATGCGGCTGCCTTACATGAAAGTAGTGTTCGTCAGTATCATGCATCAATGAGTTCTGAAGAGCAAATTTTATTCCTTTTTCTTGTGGGTTTAACTTTACAAGGCAAAATCAAGAAAGAGGAAGGAAAAGAGTAAGGAAGGCGATGATGGTGGTCCTCTGCAGCAACGTAAACGGAGCATCTATACCGATTCTCCTTGTACTCATAGTGCATTACAAGGTCCAAGTCTCCGCTCCCCTACTCCACCATCCAAGGTGCTTGCTCTAACTTGGCAGTGTGATATCTGGTTGCATGTTGCAAAGGTGTCTAGCTCGTATTGCTCCTAATTAGTGTAAACTGCATCTGCTTAGCTTACACATGATACATGTGAATATGACACGCTTTCCTGTTTTTGGTACATACTATATCTGTCTATCACACCATGTTCTTACATGAAACTACTCTTCTTGTGTATCCTGCATCAGTCACTTATGATGGGACACCTTTAAGTTGCTAGTGTGATATTGGTTTGCGTCCTGAATATGATTTCTAGCATGTATTGCTTCTAGTTTGATGAACGCCACCTATGACGAGACAGTTTTAAATTGGCAGAGTGATATTTATTGCACCTTCCATATGGTGTCCTGCAGTGTTTCTAATTTGTTGAAGTGCCTTCGGCTTAGTTACCACATCATAGGTGTGAATATGTCAAGACGTCCATTTTTTCGTACATATTCCATCCTCATATCATGACTTTGCCTTTCATCAGAGTAGTGTTTGTCAGTATCATGCATGAATGAGTTCTGAAGAGCGAATGATATTCCTTTTTCTTTTCGGTATGACCTCACAATGCAAAATCAATAAAGCTGAAGGAAATTGTTAAGGCATTGGATGATGGTGGTCCTTCCGAGCAACTGAAACGGAGGTTCTCTACGGATTCTACTCCGCCATCCTCCCAACAAGATTCGCAAGACAACGCAAGGCTAGACATTCAACGTAGCTGTGTAGATGATGAGCACATCTCCCCTACTCCACCATCACAGGTGCTTGCTCTAACTTGGCACTATTATATGTGGTTGCATGTTGCGTATGATGTCTAGCTTGTATTGCTTCTAACTTGAATTGCATATGCTTACTTTACACATATGCCTGTAAATATGACACATGTTCCCGTGTCTAGAACATACGTGTACATGATGAGCACTTCTCCCCTACTCCACCATCACAAGTGCTTGCTCTTACTTGGAACTGTTATGTCTAGTTTGTATTGCTTCTGATTATGTTGAATTGCATCCGCGTAGCTTACAACTTATACCTGCAACAATCACTTACCCATAAGACACATTTAACTTGGGACTATGATGTAGGTTGCATCTTGCATTGTCTTCTAGCTTGTACTGCTTCTAATTTCTTGAAATGGCACTTACGACGAGACACTTTTTACCTGATAGAGTGATATTGGTTGCGTGTTCATATGGTGCCTAGCTTTCATTTCTTCTAATTTTGTTGAAATGCCTTCAGCTTACTATTTTTTCATACATATTCCATCCTCCTATCGTACGTGTGAATATGAAATGTTGTCTCTTTTTGTATATATTCCATCCTCCTATCCTGCGCTTGCCTTACCTCAAAGTAGTGTTCGTCAGTATCATGCATCAACTAGTTATGGAGAGCTAATTCTATTCATCTTATTGTGGTTTTGACTTCATAAGGCAATATCAGAAAATAGGAAGGAAAAGAGTAAGATAGGGGATGTTGGTGGTCCTCCGCACCAACGCAAACAGAGACTCTCTAGATTTTCTACTGCTACTGCTAATGAAGTTGAAGTCCCAAGTCTACATGATGAGTTCATCTCCCGTACTCCACCATCGCAGGTGCTTGCTCTAAGTTGATAGTGTGATAATTGGTTTCTTGTTGCCTATGTTGTCTAGCCTGTATTTCTTCTATTTTGATTAAATTGCACCTGCCGAGTTTATATGATATACATGTGCATATGACATGGCTTTCTATGTCTAGAATACACTGCATCTATCTATCATACCATGTTCTTACATCAAAGTACTGTTGTTGTGTATCCCGCATTAGTCACTCATGATTGGACACTTTTAACATGGCAGTTTGATAGTTGTTGCATCTTGCATTGATTTCTATATTGTACTGCTTCTAATTTTTCGAATTGCCACTTATGATAAGACACTTTTAACTTGGCAGAGTAATATTGGTTGCATCTTTCATATGGTGTCTAGCTTGCATTACTTCTATTTTCTTGAAAATCCTTCTGCTTAGTTTGCACATCGCAGCTGTGAATATGTCATGTCGTCCTGCTTTTCTTACATATTCCATCCTCACACGGTTTTCTTACATCAAAGTATTGCTTGTCTGTATCATGCATCAATGAGTTCTGAAGAGTGATTTTATTCTTTTGTGTTGTGGGTACAGCTTGGCATGGCAAAGTCAAAAAAGAGCAAGGAAAATAATATAGTAGGGAGTGCTGTTACTCGTCGGGTGAAATGGAAAAGGATTTGCCGTCGAGATTCTGCTGGTACTTATAGTGCAGTAGAAGGTCCAAGTCCACCGGCTAAATCGACAAACACAGTATCACCTGCTCCACCAGCTGCAGCATCCGCTTCAATTGTACCAGCATCTCAACCAGTTACTCGTTCGTTTGCTCCGGAACTGGCTAGTTCCCAAGCTGCCTTCACACCTAACACTACTTCTGAAGCACTGCTGACACAACAGGACTTGGGAAGATCAGATGAACCTCATGAGCATCAACACCAAGACGGTACATGACCGAGTCAAGTTGCAGTTGCATGCTCCTTTATATGTACTCTCACAGTTTGATGTACACTAACACTTTCCATATTCGTTGTTGAGCTATCACCATGGTGCAAGCGGAAACAGACATCAAGGATAATGCTTCACAGATTAACAATATGGAGATCCATTTTGAGGCAGGTCTAAAAAGGCCACGTGATGCTACAGAGTTAGCAAGTTAGTAACAGAGGCAGCTGTTGCCGTTAGGTGTCATGCACATATCCTCCCAACGTGGATCCAGTACAGGAATGAGAAAGACAATACCCAGTTTAATACCTTCCTTGACCATTTATCCGTAAGTAATGTTATTCATCGCAATTAGTAATATTGTCTTGCTTTGTCCCATACTTTCTATCTTCCTCCTAATAAGACTCACATTCTTTTTTCAACAGATGAGGTTCAAGTTGGATCCGAAACATGATGCAACTAAACAAGCATGCACTCATGTTTTTCAGTCTGCTCTACGACAGTATCGGTACCACCTTAGAAAATCTCACTTTGAAGGCAAGGCTAACAATGAAATCGCCCAAACATCTCAAGTGGAATATATTACAGATGAAGACTGGACAACCCTCGTTAAACACTGGTCTGATCCAAAGTATGAGGTAGGCTATATGTATTTGATCAGACCACAAATTGAACTTGTATTTATGTATGTGCCTTACAAGTGTATCTTGTTCTAGGCTAACTGTTTGAAGAACAAAACCAACCGTTCTAAAGTGAAATTCCAACAGACAACAGGATCTCGTAGCTATATTGCACATGGCGAGGCTCTTGTAAATAGCTGCTACTTCCTTCTTTTTTGTGTGCCATATTATCGTATCTATATTGACTTGTTCCAAATACATAGAAAAGCCCATGCGGACCAAAAAGAACCTGAACCTAATGCAGTGCAAATCTTCAAGGATTGCCACACCAGCAAGATGAAGGGCATGAGCACACCAGTTCAAGCTGCTGTTGTAAGTCCTTACTCCTCCTACCTTGAACTGATTGGTATTGCGATGTGTTCATTTAACTACTTGGTTTGCAGCCAATGTCAGTTACTCTGTTCACTTTTATACACAGTTGTCTTAACGTATCATTTCACCTTACATGGTTTAAAAGAGATGAAGGATATTCTTTTGGTCTTGATCTGTAATCTAGTTGTTATGTTCACGTGCGCACACAATGATAAATTAACCTGTTTGTTTTATATCCGTTTGCCCATGATATGAATTATGTCATGCTATGTTCATCCTACTTTAAACCATGTCTCTTTATCCTTAGATGTCAACGAATGTGAGGAAATAGACAATACAGTAGGCATGCTACATGGACATATGTTCCGAAAGTGATTTTATTATGTAGTTGGCACTACAATACATGCTAATGCATTATAGTAGATCACCAAAATAAGTTATGTATAAACGTTTAACCTACTTTGTTTCTTTTTTTCTCATTAGTAAATTATCTGGTACACTAATCTACAAGTTCAAACTGTCAGGAAGCTATGGAACAAACGATTGAACAGCTACAACCACCTGAAGGTGACGAGGCTACGTCACGCACAATGTCACCTCTTGCTGCAGTGCGTTAGTATCTCTCCACTAATAGTGCAAAAAGCACATTCCTGCGTAATTCTGGGTTGGTTGTCAAGGTAACTTCGTCCAAATCGCCTTCTGAACAAAATCTTCCTACTAGACAGAGTGATATATCTGTGCTCCAGACACAAGTCCAATCCCTAATGAACGTTGTTTCATAAACAAGAATGGTGGTTGAGAAATGTTGTCAAGATATGAATGGTTTTGAAACCAGACTATCAGACATTCGCTTCGTTGTTTAAGAGCAATGGCGGAAGAAAAGGTGGAGATCGTGCTGCTCCATCAGATTCTATAGCCTGAAACATTAGCACTCAGGTCAAATGATCTATGCTTCTATACATCTGATGGTGATTTTATCTCGAAGGACTATAAACTTTATGCCAACATGACTTTTGTTGTATGGTTGGACTTTATTTTGTTGTGATACAACATTTATGATGCTGCCACAGGCTGCAGTAATTACGACGCTATATTTTTATAGTGTAGGTTTATCTTAGTAATGTATTCGGCCGAAAGCTTCGTACAAGCCCAACATGCCAACATTATTCAGGCCCATTCCAATTGGGCTCAAAACGATTACGGGCCGAAATCGGCATGTAGCCCACTAAAAATATCTGGGCCTAAATCAGCATAAGCTTTCATATTTTTCTGGTAAGCCTGTGCCTATAGTGGGCCTTTAACAGGCCTAAACATAATTTGGGCCCTCAGTAAAATTAGGCCTTTTACAGGTGTAAATATCTCGAGCCCATAAAAACGTGGGCCTTTAATAGACCGAAAGTGAGATTGGGCCCTGATTGTGCCAAATAACCCACTGGACTTAGCAGGCCGAAATGATGGCCCATTTACGTTGCGAATCTTTGATAGGCCGAAATTCGGACGGGCCGTAAATGCGCCAACCTAATACACGGGCCTTTAACGGGCCGGAACTTCGGTCGGGCTAGATTATCGCCATTTTTATATGGGCCGTTAGTGGGCCTGATATGACATTGGGCCACATATGGCCCATGGTTTACGTCTGGCGTTAACAGGCCGGAAATGACAAAAGGCCGAAAGTGGCCCAAATCTATAGTGGGCCTCTAACAGGCCGAATGTCAGACATGGCCGAATATGACCCAAATCATTTACGGTCGTTTATGGGCCGAAAGTTTTCATGGCCTGTAAATGGGCCCAAATGAAGCTAGACCTTTAAAAGTCCGGAAACACACCGAGTCATAATTTGGCCCAATTACTTAGCGGACAGTTAACGCGCCAGAAGTGACCATGGGCCGCATTGATGACATGTTTAGGACAGGCCATTGACGGGCCGATTTGACAGAGGATGTTGAGCCTTTAGCTAGGCCGGCCCATTATGGTCTCTAGAATCTTGTGGGCCTTTAGCTGGGCCGGCCCATTGTGGTCCACAAAATCTTGTGGGCCTTTAGCTGGGTCGGCCCATTATGGTCTGCAAATTCGTGTGGGCCTTTAGCTGGGCCGGCCCATTATGGATTGCTAAATCTTATGGGCCTTTGGTTGGGCCGGCCCATTTAAACTTTGTGGGCCACTTTTGGGCCGGTCCACGTGTCAACATATCATAGGTCATCTTGACCGTTGGATGAGTGACACCTGTGCCAACGTGGAGCTGACGCGTGGATCCGTCAGCCAATGAGAATTTTATACGTGGGAAATCGGCATTTGTCGTGGCTGTTAACGGGTTATCGGATCCAAAATCCGACCCGATAGCTTAACGGTGTTCCGTTATGGTGGATGCCACATGTCGGTCACCCTTGACGAAAGCACTTCTGTGACGCGGGATTTATCGTCATGGAAGTGGACACTTCTGTGATGATAATTTTGGTAATGTCATGGAACACTTCTACGACAGCACATGTATGACTATCTTGATTCTGTCATAAATTTGTCATGGATGTACATGCATGATAGAAAACGCGACCTACTGTGACAAACACGTATCATCACGAAAGTGTATTTTTTTTAGTGCAAGCTGGGGGAGCGCGCCCTCCCATTCTTCAAGATGGTGAAAAGGAAGGGGCTGTTCGAGTAGAGCCCGGAGGCAGATGCAGCCTTTCAAGACCTCAAGAGATACCTGACCAGCCCACCAGTGATGGTGGCACTGCGCCCTCTCGAGCCCTTGGTGCTCTATCTGGTAGCCACCCCTCACTCAGCCAGCACTGCCCTAGTGGTGCTAAGGAAGGAGCGCCCGTCCAAGGACCCTTGGCAGGCCGCTCAACCACGAAGCAAGGTGAAGCATCCTCAGAACAACGCGCCTGGGGCCTCGGCCAATGTCAGTGTCAAAACCGGCGGATCTCGGGTAGGGGGTCCCGAACTGTGCATCTAAGGCTAATGGTAGCAGGAGGCGGGGAACACGATGTTTACCCAGGTTCGGGCCCTCTCTATGGAGGTAATACCCTACTTCCTGCTTGATTGATCTTGATGATATGAGTATTACAAGAGTTGATCTACCAGGAGATCGTAGAGGCTAACCCTAGAAGCTAGCCTATGATTATTATTGTTCTTGTCCTACAGACTAAACCCTCCGGTTTATATAGACTCCGGAAGAGGCTAGGGTTACAGAGAAAGGAATCTACATATCCAAATCGCCAAGCTTGCCTTCCATGCAAAGGACAGTCCCACCCAGATACGGGATGAAGTCTTCTATCTTGTATGTTCATAGCCCAACAATCCGGCCAACGTATATAGTCCAACTGTCCAAGGACCCCATAATCCAGGACTCCCTCAGTAGCCCCTGAACCTGGCTTCAATGATGATGAGTTCGGTGCGCAGATTGTCTTCGGCATTGCAAGGCGGGTTCCTTCTCCGAATATTCCAAAGTAGATCTTGAACATAAGAATCGTGTCTGGGTCTGCAAAACACATTCCACATACCACCATAGAGAGTTCAATATCCCACGAGTCTAATCTGCTGACAACTTCTTCATAGCGTGGCATCACACCGCGGCCCGGTCATTATTCGAACCGTTTTTCCAACCTACTACTACATGTTTTGCGAGGCGGTTTTATTGGCATGTCTTGTCGAAGTAGAGATTGTGTCCCCTTATCATGGGATTCTCATCAATACGGACGTGGGTAACCCAACCGTTCCATGGATAGATTTCCTTGGGAATAGGCAAGTTTCAAAGGCCGCGTGGGGGACGTTTGATATTCACCCTCTTTATAAAGAGACCAAGGCCTTTCTTTTTCTTCCATGCTTAATCCTCTCCTTCAACCACCACGAGTTCCAACACCCCAGGCTTAGCCCAAGCGCTTCGGACCTCCGGCCATGTCTGGATCCAACCTTCAAGGCCGGTGAACATCCTCTTCTGTCACAGAGGAGGACATCACAAAGCTTAGGGAGGCAAGGTAGTTGACTGCAAAAATCCTTCACAGGCTTCCTGCCCAAGGGCAGGTTATCCCTACTCCCAAATCCAATGAGAGTGTCGTGTTTATCTCTCACTTCCTCCAAGGTCTAGGCCTCGGTCTTCATTCCTTTGTTAGAGGTCTCATGTTTTATTACGGGCTAGATTTTCATGATGTAGCTCCGGATTCCTTCCTTCACATCTCGTCATTCGTCGTCGTGTGTGAGGCCTTCCTCCGCATTACCCCACACTTCGGCTAATGGCTGAAGACCTTTAATGTGACGACAAAGATAATCGACGGGAAACACGCGGAGTGCGGAGGGGCTAAAAGAAGCAAATGTGCCAATGCTTTATGGCCGAAGGGTTCCTTCGCGGAAGCTCCTGACCTATGGCAGGGGGAGTGGTTGGCCGCCCCTGCCTTTCAATCTGGTCCTCCGCTACAGCTTGCATCATGGGTCAACAAGGGGCTGGACTAGGGATCGCTTGATGATGTGCGGAAATTGCAAAGCCGCATTCAGGATCTCATCGAGAAGGACATCAGTCTTGTCAACTTTATCCAAATAATGCTAGTTCATCGGGTCCTGCCATGCCCGTGACGACCTCTCCGTATGTGGGAGTTCAATCTGGAAGGACCGTGAACCGTTCAGCAGTTCTTTGGCACGACGCTCGAAGGGATGTATAAATTATTCTTCTGATCATGAATAAAGTGGCCGGACACTACAGAGGACGCATGCCTTGATTGCAACCATCCAGATACCCCGGTAAGCACCCCACAACCAAACATGTCGCCGTTGTATTTTTCATAACATTATTCTGAAAAACTATCCTCGGCCAGGACTGGATAAAAAAGGTGGAGAGGATCAGGTGTTCGGCCCCTCTTCCTGAAGATTTAGCGGATCCGGTATTAACCAAGATGCTGGCTCGCGCACCTTATCAAGTGCCTTCAGGGGAATAAAAGGAGAGGAGTGGGGAGGCCAAAAGTGGCCTCCACACCGGAGGTACGTTACGCACCTTGTCCGGGGAAAATTGGAACACCCGTGTCACGGGATGAATAGGGAGGAGAATCTAGTATTCCCTCCCCCCCCATGGGAAGAAAAGGGCCGCCCCCGAAGACTTCAAGGTAGAGGCCCCCAAGCGAGGGAAGAGATCCCTATCAGGGGGCGCTGCCCCGGTGGGCAATGTTGCCGCACATCACCCTCAAGGGGGCCAGCCATGAGCCGAGCCGTAAGTGAACAAAGGTGCTTGGTAAGCATACCCCATTCTTTTCCTGTTTGTGAGAGTAATTTCTGAAACTTATGTTTTACAGTTCGTCCCATAACCTTCCGCAACAACCTTCGTCCTCGGGGGATCTTCTTCCGGAGATGATGGAGAGTGAAACGCCTCCTCATACTTCCCCGCCCCATAAGGTGGACGACCCCGTGGTGTTATCTCGGAGGATCTCTCCTGATCCGCAAAGGAGGACGAGGCCAGAAGATGACTCTTCAGCCGCCCGAGGTCCGGGGGTGTTCGGCTCCTAGGGAGACCGAAAACAAAAGCCCTGGACTATCCGACATACAGCCGGATATGTTGACGGGTCTTCTGCGGTAAGCGCCTGTCTCAGAGGAACATCGTACCTTAATGGGTATGGTGATTAAGAGAATTTCGTCCGCAAAAAGTGGACTGAATGAAGCTTTCATGAGCCTGCTAAGAGGCTTCGAGGTACGTAATGTGCCATTTTTTGTACCGTAAACGCGAGGTGAACTGTGTATAGATAGTAGCCCCTGAGACTCTGGTTGCCATTCGAACGGGGCGATTAGAGGATCAAAATCGAAATAATCTTAGGTAATAATTTTGCCAATTTTGTACACAGGCAGCTGCAGCCCCGACAACTGCCCGGGCTACCGAATTTGCCGAACTGAAGCGGCAACCTTATGTGGCAGATGAGGACATCACGCTCGTGAATAAGTGTCTGGACGAAGCGCAAGGTATGTCTATTGGGTGTACAGTAAGTATAAATGAGAGCATGATGCAGGGATTTATAATATGCTTTGACTGCAGATGGTGCTGCCGCCATGGAGACTCTTCGGGCTGAGCTTGCCCGCGCCAAGGAGCAAGCCAGGATAAGCAACACGGCTGCTGAAAAGGCAGCTGGTGAATTAAAAGCCGAACAGGCTGCTCATCAATGAAGTGAGGAGAAAATAGCCAACATTGCTCTTGAGCTAAAGGATGCTGCTAGCCAATATGAGCTTCTCGAAAGAGAGAACCAAGCAAAAATGGCGGACCTAGAGAAGGCCTTACAAGCAGCAAAGGAAATTCGATCTGAGATCAGAGAGACTCGAGAGGAGCTCCGGCAAGCCGCCGATATCGCGGCTGGGAAGCCCATTTTATTGCGATCTAAATTCAGTGATCCAAAGTATGCCCCTCTTGATCAAGCGTGGAGTTCTCCGGACGCATACTTGGATTTATCGAAGAGTGCTGCTGATGCGATGCAGTTTTTCCAAGACCAAGAAGACCATGAAGCCGAAAGACTATTCTGGTCGCCGTTCAGCATGCCAAGGCGTCCGCTGCTGTTGAACGAGCAGATGGCCGAATGGGCAGAGCTCCACAGGATATCCGGACTTCCCATGAAGGTTGTCGTGGACCAGCTGTGGTATGGGGAACCAAGTCCAGATAGTTATTTTGGTTTGGTGCAACGACTTTTTCGTGCGGTGACGCATATCGACGCTGTTAAAAGGTCGACGTGCATAGAAAGTGCACGGATGGCCCTGGCCCGTGTGAAGACATACTGGGCGAAGATGGAGGCCACCGATATTGTGTCTAGTGGTCCACCCAAGGGCCAGGGCCTGCCAGAGCACTATTTTGATGAAGACTTAGAGGGTGCCCGCTTGATAGAGGGCCAGTGCTTGAAAAGTATCATGTTTGAATAACTTGTATTCAGCTTGTAAAAACAATGCTTATGATGATAAATGCTTTATTTATACTTTTGCCCGTAAAGTATTGTAGTACCTCCCGTGTGACCGTTTATGTATATATGTATATAACCTGAAAGTTTGTAGTCGTCGGTTTCAGCCCCCTCGCGTATAACACTGGGGTGTTCATAAAGCACTTGATCACACTTTTAATCCAACGTCTTGGTCCGTTAAGGAGGTGATAGTGCGGTGAACTAGGCAATCGGACTATAGAGCTTTAACACTTTCACTTAGCCATAGGAGTTTGACGGTGGGGCTACTATATAGCCCCTGGTATGTCTGCATTTATCCGAATCTGGTGCATTTACATATGTGACCGGGAAACTGGTCCTTTGTTGATGCGGAGGAATCACGAGGATTCCGCTAAGTCATCGAGTGGTTTACCAGCTCTTGCCTTATCATGACAGTCAGTTTTCAGCTTTCTCTACCGAGGTGCTCATCCGGATGAACCAGGGCACAATCGCAGTAGTTCTCCGTGTGCCACCTTAGTTGATAGAGCGGAAACATAAGGTAGCAAAACATGGGAGCCGGGGAAACCCGACATTTGACCAAGGACATGATTCAGAGCTGATGCATATAAGGCCAAACTCACGATGCCGGACACTCCCAAAGGTATTCGGACTTTACAACATATACCGGGCTGAATACAACCCCTGGTAATGAACCCTAGATTTTGAGTTACATGCGGCAATCCGGCGTGACGAAAGAGCGCCTGTGGTGAGAAGATAGGTCTCGAAACACACTGGGGGCTGCTTCTATAACATCTATTTGAGTACGTCGAATCATAAGCTCGCAAATAATGCCGGTATCCCTCTTGGTCATTTTAAGTGCCAGGAGAGTATGAAACAACAAGAGATAATAAAAAAGGTTTACACAGGGTCTTAATCTAAAAAGAAACTTTTGAACGGGGACCTGCTGCACATCTCCGCGTTTATCACCGTTGTGCCGTATCGTTGAAGGGTATATCTTGGTGGTCATCTGTAAGAAGAAAGAAACCAGGTGAAAGAATCTGGTGTGACCATCAATAAAGTTGGTTTGTTTTAATGAACCATAAAATATAGTTTCCTGAGTCTGAATAGGGTCAAGCCGAACTATGGACTTCTTACATTCAGGAAGCCCCCAGCACCATACAGGGAATTTTAAGTGTATATTTATATATACGGGGAGAAATGCATAGTCTTCTTATGGGCTGTTCTTATGGGGCATAGCCGTTAATCAAGCTCAGGTTTATCTAAGCTGCTACACCTAGGTGTGCCCCGAACACGTTTAGCTATGTCCACGGTCTTGAGGACTGATAAGTTGCTCGGGTCAAAAAGGCCGCTTCGAGCTTCGGCTGCTAGAGCCGCCACATATTCTTTTGTACGAAGGGAACGCTCCGTATTTCCGCTGACCGTGATAACACTGCATGGACCGGGTATTTTTAGTTTGAGATAAGCGTAATGCAGGACTACATTGAAACGGGTGAAGGTGGTTCTTCTGAGTAGTGCATGATAACCACTTCAGAACGGAGCAATGTCGAAGATTAGTTCTTCGCTTCAGAAGTTATCGGGAGAATCAAATACCACGTCTAGTGCTAGAGAGCCCGTGCAGCGGGCCTCTACGCCTGGTATTACTCCTTTAAAGGTAGTGCTGCTTTGGTTGATTCTTGACGGGTTTATCCCCATCTTGCAGACAGTGTCTTGATATATCAGATTGAGACTACTGCCGCCGTCAATAAGGACTCGAGTGAGGTAGTATCCGTCTATTACTGGGTCGAGCACTAAGGTAGCCGAACCCCCGTGATGGATACTGGTCGGATGATCCCTGGATCGAAGGTGATCGGGCAGGCCGACCATGTGTTAAATTTGGGGGCGACAAGCTCTACAGCATATACTCTCAGAGTGCGCGTTTGCGCTCCCTCTTTGGGATATGAGTGACGTAAATCATGTTCAGTGTTTTGACCTCCGGTGGAAATTTCTTCTGTCCCACTGTATTCGGCTGGCGAGATTCGTCCTCGTCTTCACTTGGCGGTCCCTTCCCTTTGTGTTAGGTGTTGAGCTTGCTGGCCTGCTTGAAGACCCAACATTCTCTGTTGGTGTGGTTTGCTGGTTTATCGGGGGTGCCATGAATCTGGCATGACCTGTCTAGAATTTTATCTAGGCTGGATGGACCATCATAGCTGCCTCTAAATGACTTTTTCTGTTGACCGGGTTTAGAGCCCCTGAATCCGGCATTTAGCGCTGTATTGTCTGGGCTATCTTCATTGTTTCGGCGTTTGTTTTTATTACGTCGTGGTTTTCCATTGCCATCCCTGATTTCGGATGTGCCAGGATCACTGGTGCTGCTACGGGCCAGCCAGCTGTCCTCGCCCGCAGAAAAGCAGGTCATTACAGTAGTTAGGGCTGCCATTGTTCTTGGCTTTTCCTGGCCGAGGTGTCTGGCCAGCCATTTGTCCCGGACACTATGCTTGAAAGCTGCTAAGACTTTGGCGTCCGGACAGTCGACGATTTGGTTCTTCTTGGTGAGAAACCTATTCCAAAGCTTACGGGCTGATTCTCCGGGTTGTTGGGTTATGTGACTTAGGTCGTCTGCATCCGGAGGTCAGACATAGGTCCCTTTAAAATTTGCCCTGAAAGCATCCTCGAGCTCCTCCCAGCTTCCAATGTAATTTTCCGGGAGGCTTTTCAGCCAGTGTGGAGCTAGTCCTTTGAGCTTGAGGGGTAGGTATTTGATGGCATGGAGATCATCTCCGTGAGCCATGTGGATGTGAAGAATAAAGTGTTCTATCCAGACCGCAGGGTCTGTCATTCCGTCGTACGCCTCGATATTTACGGGTTTAAACCCTACTGGAAATTCGTGATCCAGCACCTCAACGGTGAAGCACAGGGGGTGTGCAGCACCCTTGTATTTGGCTATGTCGGGGCGTGAGTCTGACGGTTGTAGTGTTCGGTGTTGGTTCTGCACTAGTAAGCAACCAGCGTAGTTGGTTTGATGGCCATGATCCTGTGTACGAGCACGTTCTCAAGATCCATAGATGGCCATGATCTTGTTGTGCCAGCCTTTCTTTCCAGGTCTTCACGTAAATCGTGTTGCTGCTCTTGGGTTGCTACCTTCCTTCCATTATGGGGAGGGGGTGCGGATTTTTGTGCGGCATTATTGGTCGCTCTGCCTCGACCACGCGGTGGTCGGTCTGGTTGGTCGGCCATATAGTTATTCGGCGGTATGAGCGCTATAGGCTCATCGTCGAATTCGAGCAGCATTTTACGTTTGGGATAGCTCTTTGTTTGGCGATTACCGCCGTATTTTTCCTCAGTGTCGAGTACTTCGTTCCATCTATCATTGAGCGTATCTTGTGCCGCTTTAAGGCGTCGATTCTGCTTTTTTTAGCTCCTCAGAGTGGCGATAAGTCTCTGCTCGAGGCGTTCTTGTTCCACTTGTTCTTCTGGGACGATGAATGCATCATCACCCAGACTGATCTCCTCTTTGGAGACTGGTTGATAAATTGTGTCTTCGGCATCGCTGTGATCAGACAGCGGCCCTGGGCTGTGTTCGCCATCTCCCTCCTCGTCCTGCTTCGTGGCTGGGTCTGCAGGGTCTTCATTGTCGTCGGCGTTGTGTTATTTTCTCTTGTGCTGGTATTGCTATTTTTACCGTGGCATGGTTTAGAGCGGCGCCGCTGACGTCGGTGCTTCGGCTGCTTCTTAAGAGGCTTATCCTCAACTGGGTCCTTTTTTTCCTCACCATTGTATTCTTTAGGTGTGTCCACCATGTATATGTCATATGAGGAGGTGGCTGTCGAGCTCCCTATGGGCGGTGGTTCCTGTTCTTCTCCTGCATTGTCGTCCATACCGTCGATGTCTTCGGAGTCGAAATCGAGCATGTCGGTCAAGTCGTCGACAGTGGCTATCAAGTAGGTGGTGGGTGGGTAACGAATTTCTTCGGCGTCCGCTTCCCACTCAAGCCGGACAAAGTTAGGCCAAGAATCTCCTTCCAAGGAGAGAGATTTTAATGAGTTTAGCATGTCACCCAAGGGCGAGTGTTGGAAGATGTCCGCGGAGGTAAACTCCAAGATCGGCGCTTAGTCAGATTCGATTCGCGCGGATACACGCGGTTCGGAACCTATGGCCGGAGATGAGTTTGAGGGTCTGATGACATAGACCTTGTTGGAGGTTAAATCTGTGTTCGGGTCAAGCGCTGTTGAGTATGCGGCTTCCGTGGCGAGGTCCAGCCCCCCGTCCTCGGACGACGCAATCTGCTCTGGACCTAGGGCTAGGGCAGTTCCAGGCACTGTCTCCTGAGCATGGTCCGATGACATAACATATCTAATTCATGTTCATCGTGGCTACAGAGTGCAGCTGTCATGGGTTCGAATCCATCGAAGACCAGGTCTCCTCGGATGTCGTCGGTGTAACTCAAGCTTCCAAACCTGACCTGATGGCCAGGGGCATCGCTGTCGATCTGCTCCAGATGGCCAAGCGAGTTGGCCCATAGTGCGAAGCCACCGAATACGAAGATCTGTCGGAGGAGAAAGATCTCACCCTGGACAAAGTTTTTGTAGATGATTGAAGGAGCCATCAAGCCTTATGATGACGACGCAGTGGAACTCTCAATGAAAGCACCAATGTTAGTGTCAAAACCGGCGGATCTCAGGTAGGGGGTCCCGAACTGTGCGTCTAAAGCTAATGGTAATAGGAGGCGGGGAACACGATGTTTACCCAGGTTTGGGCCCTCTCTATGGAGGTAATACCCTACTTCCTGCTTGATTGATCTTGATGATATGAGTATTACAAGACTTGTTCTACCATAAGATCGTAGAGGCTACCCCTATAAGCTAGCCTATGATTATGATTGTTGTTCTTTTCCTACGGACTAAACCATCTGGTTTATATAGACACCGGAAGGGGCTAGGGTTACACAGAGTCGGTTACAGAGAAGGGAATCTACATATCCGAATCGCCAAGATTTCCTTCCATGCAAAGGAGATTCCCACCCGGACACGGGACGAAGTCTTCTATCTTGTATCTTCATAGCCCAACAGTCCGACCAACGTATATAGTCCGGCTATTCGAGGACCCCCATAATCCAGGACTCCCTCAGCCAATCCAGTGGCCAATGTCCCTCCCGAGGCTGCGATTGACCCCACAACTTGGGGGGGGGGGGGGCTCCTGAGGGCGGACCTTGGGAGACCACCAAAGACTCACGCCCTCAAGAAGAACAAGACTCCAATAATGCCTCTCCCCTTGTCGAGCACCCTGCCTACTTCGTCAGCACGGTGCTGAGGGATTCACACGCGCATTACCCCATGCCTGAGAAGCTCTTGCTCGCGCTCCTCGTTGCCTCATGAAAGCTGCACCACTACTTCCAAGGCCACCCCATCAAAGTCGTTTCGCCATGCCCGCTGGAGAGGGTGCTCCGGAGTCCGAACACCGCCGGGCGAGTCGCGGAATGGAACATCGAGCTTTAGGCCTTCCATCTCGAGTTCAGTACCCCAGGGTCATCAAGGGTGCGGCCCTTGCGGACTTCATGGCCGAGTGGACTAACATCCCCGACCATGGGGTGAGCGAAGACCGCCCCCTCTTACCTGGATATGAGGAACCAGATGGGTGGATCATGTACTTTGACGGAGCGTTCACGCAACAAGGCGCGGGATCAGGGGTCGTCCTCATCTCACCCACCAAGGACAAGCTCTACTACATGGTACAACTCTGCTTCCAGTAGGGCGAGAAGGTCTCCAACAACATCACGGAATTCGAGGGTTTGCTTGTCGGTCTCAGGGCCGCGGCGGCGCAGGGGGTGTAGCGCCTCACCATCAACGGCGATTCTCAGCTCCTCGTCTCCAACAAGCAGTACGCGCCCAAGGACGAGCACATGGAGGCATACCTAGAAGAGGTACGCAAGATGGAGAAGCGGTTCATGGGCTTGGAGCTACAACATGTGACGTGAGGGAGCCAAGATGGAACAAGGAGGTGGGCGATATCGCCAAGAGAGCCTCCTGAAGGCTCCCCCAGGAGCCGGGGGTGTTTGAGGAGTGGCTCTTCAAGCCATCTGCGGCTCACCCACCGCGGCTCCAGCACCGCCTCAGGAGGAGCTGCCTCAGGTGCCTGTGACTAGCGCCCCAATATGTGGCCATCCCACAGGGTCTAGCCTGCGCTCGAGCCTCAGGAGGGGTGCTGGACTGAAGAGTTCAAGGCGTACCTACTTCAAGGGACCTTGCTAGAGAAGGAGGAGGATGCCGAGCGCATGGCTTGTCAAGCCACCGCGTACTGCATCCAGGATAGTGAGTTATATCGCAAGAGGCCCAATGACCTTTCATTGCGATGCATATCCAGGGTGCAGGGACATGAGTATCAAGCGGACATACATGGTGGGGACTGTGGGCATCATTCCTCATCACACACTCTGGTGGGCAAGTCATTCCGCAGCGGCTTCTACTGGCCCACTGCGCTCAACGACGCCACAGAGCTGGTGAGTTCCTGCAAAGCATGCCAGTTCCACGCCAAGCAAATCCACCAGCTTGCGCACGGCCTCCAGACGATCCCGCTCACATGGTCGTTCGTGGTCTGGGGGTTGGATATCTTGGTGCCGTTCCCTCTAGCACCAGGGGGCTACCGATACCTCTACGTCGCCATCGACAAATTCACCAAATGGGCGGAGGTAGATGTTGTTCGCGCCATCCCAGCTGGATCAGCCGTCAAGTTCATCAAGGGCATCGTGAGCCGGTTTGGGGTTCCTAACCGCATCATCACCGACAATGGCTCGTAGTTCACTAGCAACCTTTTCAAAACATACTGTGCTAACCTTGGAACGCAGAGATGCTACGCCTCAGTGGCATACCCCCGGAGCGGCCAAGCCGAGCGGGCCAATGCCGAAGTCCTGAGGGGCCTCAAGACAAGAACCTTCAAGAAGAAGCTTGAGGCCTATGGCAGGGGCTGGCTCGACGAGCTACAGTACGTGTTGTGCTCCATCCGCACCACCGCGACCAAGCCAACGGGAGAGACACCGTTCTTCCTCGTCTATGGAGCAGAAGCAGTTCTCCCACACGAGGTCAAGCATTCCTCCACGCGGGTCCTGGAGTTTGATGAGGCGCGTCAGGACGCCATGCAGGGGATGAATCTCGTGCTAGGGGAGGAATGCGGCCGTCAAGCCTCACTTCGGGCACAAGATACTAGTAGGCGCTGCGGCGGTATCACTGCCGCAGCGTCCGCTCCAGGACATTACAGGTGGGAGACCTCGTCCTGTGGCGGATGCTCTCTGAGGAGGGGCTGCACAAGCTCTCTCCCATGTGGGAGGTCCCGTTTAGGATTGCCCGTGTATCCAGGCCTGGCGCCGCGTGCCTGTAGACGCAGGACAAGGTCCCCATCCAGAACACCTGGAACATCCAGCACCTCCGGAAGTTCTACCCCTGAAGAAAGGCTCCAGCCTGTGAAGCAAACCTCCGGCCTGTGAAGGTCCCCACTGATGACACTCTTGCGTAATAAGGAGTGGGGCTGTAGATGCCCCGGAGTCTCCAGAGAGCCGCCCTGGGGCCTCACGGGGGCTCCCTCCCACATCTTAGTGGCAATACTTAGCTCCGCGCTGGTGAGAAGTGTATATTAGGTGCCGGACATGGCTGTTCATTTGCTTTCCGATGTTGCTTGCGGGTTTTTAGTAATCTTTCAATCGATTTGGTGCTTTCGTGCTTCGGTTCACCAAGTTGGATCCTTCTCCTCCCACTTGTTTGCTTTTAGCCTAAGGACAGGAGAGAGGTGACAGTTGCTCGTCACTCTCCATCGCGCACCACACGCGCGGGGGCTAGGCAGTTGTGTGTGCCTCAAGCCTACCCTCATGCACACACACCGAGCCGAACCCCGTTGCCTTGGTGCTTCGGCCTCATCCTCGCGAGAAGTGCTCGATCAAGCTCACAGGCATCAGTACCCCTCATATCGATGCCCCCCGGGCCGCACGACGCGTACATTAAGTAAGAGCTGATCTATGACTGGGGGCTAACATAAGGAGGAACGAGGTGCTTGTCAGGTTTCCTTTTCCTTTAAAAACAGCCACACAACAGTTCGGCGGCGGCTCCTGAGACCCCAAGGCACCTCCCGAGGCCTATGGCCTCCAGCTCCCCAGAAAGGGGCCTCGTCGGGCGCCAGAAGCCAAGTCCTCGCGAGGCGGAAAGCTACTATGTGCATATCAAGCTAAGTTTTCCTATCTTGGCCTACTCGGAGCGCAAACATTAAAGAACATCATCAAGATAGCAAGCATAGCATAAAGGGCATAATTGCCATAGTTCACTACATGCCCCGGTGGGGTACACTATCTTTTTTGAATCACAGGAGAAAGGAAAGGCTAAACAAAGAATACCCGAGGATGTACGAACCCGGCACCAGCGCTGCATCCTCAAACAACGCCTCAAGGTGGCCTGACAGTCCACCAGTCCCCCCATAGGCGACCAAGGGCCGCGGACGATCTTGAGTCCAAGTTCGGTGACCCCAGACTCATGCTGGGCTCCTCTCGAGCTTCACCGGAGGACTGCGGCGGAATGAACCGCCATCATCCTCGACCTGAGCGTGATGGCATGGGGGCCGGTCGTAGCCACCACTGCTCGATCTCTGATCCGAGGAAGAGATCCCGTCGCGAGAAGAGGAGTGTGCACTTCCAACGGCAATCTCACCTTCGCCACCCTCGTCGTCGCTGCCATCTTCCAGGCAGCACCCTATGCGGCGGCCGTCCTCCCTGAACACCCTCACGAAGAGGGACGCCAGGCGATCATACTTGAAGTGGAGGGTGCACCTTCCGCCCAAGCCTCAGGCGCGGGCGAACGTCTGTCAGCTGCGGGTCAGGACCACGCCACTAGAGGCGGCGACCTCAGTCCCGACCATGAAGCTCTGCTGCAGTAGCCGTCAGGATGCAACCAGAGACCATCGAGCCCCGAAGATGGAAGCTCGCCAGAGAATAAGCATGGAATCCGGAACGAGGTGCTAGCCGGGCTCTCCGACCACACCATGAACTCGGGGAGCACGTCCAGCCAGGAAAAGCGTGGCCGAATAGGGCGCATGATCATGGCACGCCTCCCTTCGTCATGGGGGCTGCTCCGAAGCCGTTGGCCCCAGCCGCGGGAAGAGGTGCCATCATGGGCACCCAGAGAAACGCCAACCCAGCGGGATGCCCGCCTGCGCCCCCTGGTGGCCACTACGGGGGTCGCAGGGTGCTTACGGGAATGGCCGCGACCCCTCTTGGGGGCCGGAGAGGCTGGCCCCTCCTTGGAAGCCTTCCCCTTCTCGGCCACCGAAAACCTCCTCAGCAGCGCCATGGAAACAAGACGGAGAAGGAGAAGGAGCAGGAGGCAAGAAGATGAAGGAGATACGAGCGAGGGGGTTCTGCCGCTCCCCCACATTTATAGCCAAGGAAGGCCAACCGCCGGCCTCCACAACCTCGCGCCATGATGACCTTCTGCATGCCACATTGTTCCATCAAGTCGAACAGTTGCTGAAGCAGCATGGGGAAGTGGAGATACCCACGCCCCATCAATTGCCAAATGTCATCAAGGCTGCAGGCGGTTAGGGCACGCGATGCTCCGCACTTTCCCTTTGGCTTTGCCTAGAAGCCAAGTTCAAGCATGCCTTGGGCCCAAGGGCTATTGTCGGCATTCTGGATATGCGGGTATCCAGACTTGCCTGCCTGCATCCCACCACGTGGCTCCATCAACGGCCTGGTACGGCCCAGCTTCAGCATCAATAACTCAAGACCCTCGTGAGGGGCCAAGCCTCGTGAGGTGGGCGACACCAAGACCCCTCAGGAGATCGGCCTCCTCAAGCTGGCTCCCGAGGGGCGTAGAGTTCTATGCAAGGTGCACCTCACGAGGCTCAGCTGACGTCAGCCATGATGACCAAGGCCAGGCGGGCGCCAGGTGAGTGCCAGCGGGCGCAGAGCGCCAGTTTCCTCTTCAGTGCAAGGGAGGAAAGCCACAGGTGCAGAGTCCCGAGGAGTGAGCCAAACGTTTCCATTCTGGTGCAACAAGACCAAGACCGCCAGGACGGCAGGACGGAGGTCATCACCGAGCCCACCGCCGCATCACGACCAGGGGCTTTTCGCAGGCGAAGACCACTTTAGTCAGGATAAGCTATACTACTTGTCCCCTTTCAAATCCGGCCGTTGTGGGATCCCTTCCCTCCAATATTTGGGAAGAGGACCAACACCACTATAAATAGGACTTAGCCACCACCATAGAGGGCATCGAGTTCACGTCCCACCAGCTCTCTTGAGCTCATGAATACCTCACCTCCTGAGGCCTGTTCATCCACTGTACTAGTTCGTCCTCATCCCATCAAGGCCATCCACTAAAACGTTGGAGTAGTGTATTACACTGCAAGGCAGCCCAAACCAGGATAAACTGCTATGTCTCTTTGTCTCTTTGAGTTCGATGCGCTAGGCTTAGAAGGATCGTGAGTAGGCAGGCTGGGTAGGTTGAGATCTCGGCACGCACCCCAGAGTTCGAACCTTTCAAGGGTTTGTGGAACCTGTAATCCGACAAAAACATGGCTTTCATAGGCGGCCAAGCCTAAAACACAAGTGCTTTAATGGGTCGCGCAACCACTGAGTTATTTCCAGCACACCTATAAGCCGGCCCTCATATGACAAACTGCCATTTTAACTTTAACGAGTTCAGGGTCTTATTTAAAAGATTGACTATTAAGAGTACGTCGGGTCATTCCAGGATTACCTGGATAGAGTAGCAGCGACATACAGGCCGATTAACCCTGAATTTGGTGTTTACACCTGGCATGTAAGCCGATCAAGAGGGTAAGGATAGCTATGCTCACTGAGCAGGAAGCCTCCAAGTGACCAATAAGATGACATGTAAGCCGGATCAAGAAGGTAATCAAGGTTATGGTCATTGAGCAGGTCACCCCCAAATGACCAATGAGACAGCATGTAAGCCAGATCAAGAGGGTAACCAAGGCTCTGCTCATTTGAGCAGGTCGCCCCCAAATGACCAATGAGACGACATGTAAGCCGGATCAAGAGGGTAATCAAGGCTCTGCTCACTTGAGCAGGTCGCCCCCAAATGACCAATGAGACGGCATGTAAGCCGGATCAAGAGCGTAATCAAGGCTTTGCTCATTGAGCAGGTCGCCCCCAAATGACCAATGCGACAACAGGTAAGCCGGATCAAGAGGGTAATCAAGGCTCTGTTTATTGAGAAGGTCGCCCCCAAATGACCTTATGAACAGACAATAAAGGCTCAGATGCTTGGAAATGAAACAACAATGGCCCTGAATTATCAGGGATGCTGACTTTACTATAATGATCATAGTATATACATTGAAGAAAATATGTACAACACAAGAGCCAGTGTCTCAAGTGTAATGTGGCCGAAGATGAGCAATGTTCCATGGCCGGCAGGTCTCCTCCTCCGATGTGCGTGAATCTTTGTGTTATCAAATATCAACAAGGTAGTATGACCCATTGTTTAGATTTTTGCTGGCCACAAAAGGCCCTTCCCAAGGTGGGGATAGTTTATGCATATTTTTTTGATCTTGGATGAGCCGGAACACCAAGTCGCCTTCTTGAAAAGTTTATGTTTTAACCCGGCAGCTATGCTAGCGATGCAGATTGCTGGTAAATCACCAAACGAGCCGCCGCAAGGTCACGCTCTTCATCCAACAAATCAAGAGCATCCTGACATACTTTTTTATTATCGTCTTCAATAGAAGCCGCCACGAGGGGCGAGTCATGAAGGATATCACTTGGAAGAACCGCCTTGGCCCCATAAACCATGAAGAAAGGTGTGTAACATGTTGATCTATTGGGGGTGGTGTTGGTAGTCCAACGTACTGAGGGTAACTCCTCAACCCAACAACCCGGCGTCCTTTGCAAAGGGACCATAAGCCGGGGTTTTATCCCTCTCAAGATTTCTTGATTGGCTCATTCCGCTTGACCATTGGACTAGGGGTGAGATACCGATGAGACGTCAAGATGAATATGCTCTCGTTGATAGAACTCTTTCCTAGCACCTTTGGATAGATTGTTTCCATTATCGTTTAAGATGCTACGAGTGTAACCAAAATGGAAGATTACTTTTTTCATGAATTGGACCGCCGTTGCTGCATCGCACTTACTGACTGGCTCTGCTTCAACCCACTTAGTAAAATCAACTGCTACCAAGAGGTGGGTCTTCTTATACTTAGACCTTTCGAAAGGTCTAACCATGTCAAGCCCCCAGATCGCAAATGACCAAGTAATTGGACTCATCCTCAATTCTTGATCTTGCACATGAGTCCGCCGATAAAACTTGTGACAACCATCACATTTGCTAACCAGATCTTCTGCATCAACATGAGCCGTCAACCAATAAAACCCATGACGAAAAGCTTTAGCCACAAGGGATTTAGAGCCGGCGTGATGACCACAGTCTCCTTCATGAATTTCCTTATAATCTCACGGCCTTGTCCAGGAGAAACATAGCGCTAGAACACGCCTATGACACTACATCGGTGTAACTCGCCGTTGACAATAGCCATGGACTTAGACCGCTAGGTTATTTGCCTGGCCAGAGCTTCATCCTCACGTAACTCTCCCCGGGTCATATAAGACAAATAAGGAATTGTCCAATCAGGGGTGGCATGGAGAGCCGCCACCAACTGTGCCTTTGGGGCAGGAACTGCAAGATCTTCTCCGGATGGCAATTTAATTGAAGGATTATGCAATACGTCAAGAAAACCATTAAGGGGCACCATCTTACACCGAGACCCCAGCCGGCTTAAAGCATCAGCTGCCTCGTTCTTCCTGCAATCAACGTGCTCCACCTGGTTACCCTTGAAGTGAACAGCAATGGTATCAACACCCGGCGATAAGCCGCCTTGAGCGGGTCTTTGGAATCCCAAGTGCCTGAAACTTGCCGAGCCACCATATGTGAGCCACCAAAGCATCTGACCCGGCTTAAATTCATCTCTTTGGCCACTCGTAGGCCATGGAGTAAGGCCTCGTACTCAGCTGCATTATTAGTACAAGGAAACATTAACCTAAGAACATAGCAAAACTTTTCATCTCGTGGGGAATTCAAAATAACTCCAGCCCCTGAGCCCTCAAGCTGCCTAGAACCATCAAAGTGGATTGTCCAGTAAGTAATATCCGGCTTGTCCTCAGGCATCTGCAACTCTGTCTAGTCGTTGATGAAATCCACAAGAGCTTGAGACTTGATAACTGTCCTTGGCATATACTTCGAAACATGGGGTCCAAGCTCAATGGCCCACTTGGCCACGCGACCTATGGCTTCTCTGTTTTGCCACTCAAGGGAGCAGACTGACAATAGTAATGGGGTGAGCAAGAAAATAATGCTTCTATTTGCGACTGGCCATGAATACCCCATTACTAGCTTTTGCCAATGTGGGTATCTCAGTTTAGACTCAATTAAGACCTCACTTACATAATAAGCCGGCCTTTGAACTGGGTACTCTTTACCTGGCTCTTTCCTTTCCACCACGATTGCCACACTAACGGCTCTGCTATTTGCTGACACATATAAGAGCAAAGGTTCCTTCTCAATAGGAGCTGCAAGATCCGGCGGCTCTGCTAGCTGTTTCTTAAGTACTTCAAACGCCTAATTAGCAGCATCACTCCAAACAAAATGATATGTTTTCTTCATCATCTGGTACATAGGAAGAGCCTTCTCTCCCAGGCGGCTTATAAACCGGCTTCAAGCTGTAATACGACCCGCCAAACGGTTGAGCATAATTGACACACATCGGTTTAGCCAATGAAGTGGTGGCCTGGATTTTCTCCGGATTAGCTTCAATGCCTCTCTCTGAGACTAAAAATCCCAAGAGCTTGCTTGCAGGTACACCAAAAACATATTTTACAGGGTTAACCATCATCTTGTAGACCCAAAGATTATCAAAGATCTCTTTCAGATCATCCAACAGAGAGTCCTTCTTTCTGGACTTTACAACAATATCATCCATGTAGGCATGAACATTGTGCCCAATTTGACCGTGAAAACAGTTCTGCACATAATGCTGATAAGTTGTCTGGGCACTCTTAAGCGCAAAATACGTACGCGTGCCCTTCCTTACTCAGCCACGGTTCATCGCTGCAGCCTGCAGACAGATCGACCAACCAGTATGTACGTACACGTTCACGACCAGAATGACAATGCTATGTACGCTTCGACCAGGTGGGACCCGACTGTCTGGCACTTCCTTACGTGTGAAGATGTAGCTGGTGGGTCCCAGCAGTCAAAGTGAAACATTTTTTTTGCGAAATACGTTGGCTCGTTCAGTGGGTCCCTGCTGTCAGGTGGAGGAATCATTATTTTGCGTGTAATAAGGAGGCACTTCCTTGCTGCGGCCATGGACCCAGCTGTCAGCCTCTCCATGTACAATACTCTTCCGATGGAAGTCATTCCTTGACCACATTGACCACGCCGCGTCAAGAGCACCAATGCAGTGGATGATGGAGAGGCCTAGGAAGGGGAAGACGCGGTAGTGGATGCCCACATGGAGAGGAGTATGAGGGTTCACTGGTTCGGCTGCGGTGTGAGGCTGGCGTCGCCACAGGTCCCGGCCAGCGGTGGGAGTAGTAGGCGGAGGTGAGGCCTCCGCGGGAGCATAGTCGGCCACGAGAGGCAGGAGGAGGCGGCATGACTACTGCTGGTTTGGGCGGCTAGAGCAAGAAGACCAGTGGTTGAAGAAGCACTACGGTGGTTGGATGGACATCATACGATCACTGGAGCTAGAATCGTTCATATTGACTAAGTTGACAAAGCCCTCCGTCCCTCTCAACTAAGTAGGCCCACAAGTCAGCCTCCCACTATGGTGGGTCCCGGCTAGCAGGGGGAGTTTTACTTTTTTGTGTGTTGACCATGCCGCGCCGAGCGCATCCAAGGTGATGGACGAGGGCGAGGCCCCGGACAACGAACCGGAGATGGCAAGACGCGGGAGTGGAGTCGCAGACGGAGAGGTGTATGAGGGTTAACTGGTTATGGTGTGGCGTGGTTTAGCAGTCAATGGAGAAGAACAGGAGGTGTGGAGGGATGGAGGTATGGCCTGGCCGACGGAGGGTTAGCGCTTCACAGTGAAGCGTGCTAAGTAGAGCTGCTAAGAGCAGGTGGTCCCTGTGGTGCTGGAGGAAGAAGACGAGAGATTGAAGATGGATGCCGGTTGTTTGATGTAAATCCAACGACTAACGATGTAGGAATCTTTTGTTGACTAAGTTGACAACGACTTGCGTTGGCTTCGACCTATTGGCCCACATTTCGCCTCCAAAAATGTGGCACATATTACAGTCCCGTTGATCTTTTGTTTTGAGAATTACGGCCCATTTGCTGGGCTGGGTGAGCAAATAATGTAGCGTCCATGCGGCCCAATTTTCTAAAACTATAGCCCATATTCACTTTTTCGAAATACATGAATTTGCTGGGCTGGCTGAAAAAATAATGTAGCGTCCATGCGACCCATTTATTTTTTCCTAAAAAATTAAAGGCCATTTGCACTTTCTCGAAATACATGATTTTGCTGGGCTGGTTTTAATTACAATGTTGGGTTGGGCGCATCAATATTATCAAAAAATAAACAGGGCTGAGCATTTTGGTATAAATATATTTAAATAATAAGTGATTTCTTATTACATTGGTCCTTAATGTAAAAAAATCCAGCATTTTATTGTTAAGAAATTATTTTTATAAGTTAATAAGATGTGGGATATTGTTTTCTTACATATGTAAGTATCTGTTAAATATATGATGACAATAACAATTATTTATAGTTACATATAAAATAATTTAAATATGTATAATATAGTTAGATGGGAAACATAAGTTGGACCTGGCATTCCTATTCTTATATAAAAAAATAGAACACACATCTGCGTTTTCTTCAAAACAATACATAAGTTGGGCTGCCGATGTTTCAGGAAAAATAAAACCTCGGATGGGAGGTCCATAGGCCGTTCGATACATGATGGCCCTCAAGGAAATAAAAACCGGCATGTCGTGGACTGCGCATGTTAAAAAAGAAAGCCTATACGGGGCAGCCCACAACCCAGCTGATACTTGTTGGCCCACTAATAACAAATGATACATGCCAGCTCCCCGACTTCATTGTAAATTTTATCTCCTTTAGTAACTACGTTGAAGCACCTCAAAATAAAATGTAACTATGTTGACAAACCTGTGGGGCCCAATGTTAGTATAGCATTAGGAGGAAGTATTTTTTTCAATGAGGCACTTGCTTGTATACGGACATAGACCTGGTGGGTCCCGACTGTCCGCCTCTCCACGTACAGTCCTCTGCATATTCTTCTCATTTGTTCAGCATGTTCATAACGGCAGACAGCGGTGCCACACTGAGCGCACAAAGGCACAGGACGAGAACAAACCATGTGAAGCAGTGCCTTATTTCTACCAAAACTACTGAACTAGCCTAGTGACCAAGTGACACTACCCGACCGTTGTTCCGCCCGGGTTCTGTCAGGGAAACTTATCACCCATGGGGTCACAAGGATCCCTTCTATGTTCAGTGGGGGGCTAGTTGCACGAAGAGCAAGCCGAGCCGCTAGGATGCGGAGGATTTTTATCTGGGTTCGGGCCGCGAAGATGCTTGATACCTTAGTAATGCTTTATCTGTTTATACGTGTGTTCTTGAGCTTTTGAACTAGCTACGGTGCGTGCTTTGTCCAAAAGTCTGAATCCTCTCTCTATGCGCCTTGGGCCTCCTTTTATACGCAAAGGGGTTGCCACAGTGGCACATAGGAGGTGGCAAGCTACAGTGATGCGAGCTTATAGCTCGATCAACGTAGGACAAGCGCATCTAATGCATTGCCTACGTGTCATTTCGCTTTATTGGGGACAGCAACAGAGGCCATCCCATCCTTCGCCGCTCCCCCTCGCCACGCCACGCATCCGGGCCGATGAGGGATGCAGCGCCACGCTGGCCAACCAGCTGCTGTGTTGGCAAAGTGGTAGTCTACCACGAAGATCTACAGGCCGCCACGCAGGCGCCTGCTTAGCTGGAATGCATATCATTGCGCTGGAGTGGTGGTGAGGTGGCGAAACCTTGTCGGGCACGGGCCCTGGCTATGGCCCAGCGATCGTCCCCGGCAAGGCTTGCCGGAGGCCTTGGAGTTGTCCCCGGCAAGAGTCTTGCCGGGGGTCTTGATCTCCTGATCCAATGTGGGTTTGTGGGTTTCCAATCTTTGTGATGGGCTGCATGCTACCAGGCATGCACTCTCAAAATCTTGGTATTTGAAATTGTCGATGGTGTCAGAGCTCTCAACCCCAAGGGTGGTGGCCCTACTGGTCTCTTCGCAAGCTGCTCCAGCAAGGAGCTTGCCGGGGGCCTCGCAGGTCGCCTCGGCAAGGCTTGTTACCGGGTGTGGCCCTGCTTGCCTCTTGCTGCTCACTACTCTAAGCATCTGTCTTGATATTCTTTGTACTTGTCCTGCCTCCAGCCGTCCTCCTCTGCTTCGCCGAGCTCTGCTGTAGGGGTGGCTGCGACCATCCATGCACGAGTAAGGGGTACAAAAGTACCCACACTTTTGTACACCAACAGGAGCCCCCAGGCCTGGGCCACACATATGCGCAATGCGTAGTTGGGCAAGGCCCAAAGCAGTGCGTGGGCGGACGTGGCAGAGGCAAACCGCCACGGTCTTTCTGGCAGTTACACTTCCCACGACACGCGTTGAGCGCGTGACGTGAGGGTCGAGCACGGGATGATCACGGCATGCTTGCGTGACCCCATGGTGGATAGTAAAGAGGCAGCCCACACCTGCCTCAAAAAAGAGGGGGAAATCGCGGGGCCGCTGCTCATTTACTCTCCTTGTGTTCCTCTATCTTAGAGCCGCCGCTCCACGTTTCCTACCATGTCCATCTTTCCCGCCATGTACGTTGCATGCATGGCGCGGGGTAAGTGATGGATGCATGGGATATGGGAAGGCGTGCCATGGCCAATATCCATGCGCCTTTGATTGGCGCAGGGAGGGTGGTCGGCGGCCTCGCTCGTTGTTAGTTGCTTTAATGAGCAGGATTCGAAAGGGCTTTTCAGTGGCGCAATGCCAGCATGTAGTCTCCTTGGTTGGGCTTATAAAAAGGGGTCCAGGAGGAGGAGTAGAGGCATCCTCTCGTGTCTTCGCCTTTCCCCATCTTCCATCCATCACCATGCAGAGAGGGCACGGCCGTGGTTGTCATTCTGCAGAGGTGACTAGATCTTCTTCCCGCCAGAAAGCCGCGGCGGTTAAGGAAGAGCCAGACGCTCAAGGCAGAGGCAGCGGACGGGGCCACGGTCGGCGAGGTGGTCGAGGAAGAGGTGGGCGTGGAAGGGGGACATCCGTGGCACCACCTTCTCCGCCTCCATCTCCTCCTTCCTCGTTGAGCGGCAACGTCGGAGACACGACGCTGGAGTTCATCTTGCAGTTTCCCGAGCCGCCGCGTAGCCACCTCCGCCTCCCTGAGGCGTTTGCAAGGATGATGGAGATCGACCAGCCACCGAGGCTGAGGCTTCACATGAAGGGGTGTTCAATGGTGACATGTGGGCGAACACAAGGTTCCCTGTCCCTCATGTAATGATCCTTCGCCAGGGTTGGAAAACCTTAGCACGCGTCCACTTCTTGATGAAGGGGCACGTTCTCCACTTCAAACTAGTGGAAAGTGATTTCTCTCCGTCAAGGTCTTCGGGCTCTCGGGACACAGGTTAGGGTGCTGTGCGGAGAGCTCGACCGATGATGAGAGCTCCTCCTCGAGCGACAGCAGCAAGGGGGACAGCAACAACGACGACGGGGGCGGCAGGCGGGAGGATGATGGGTCCGACTAGGTGTCAGAGACACCGCCCTTGGGCGACACTGGCAGCACCATCATCCGCACCTGACCTCCTTCCCGGCAGAGCGATTTGCCAGGGGGTAGTTCTTGCCGGTGGCTTCCCAAGCTAGCTCCTTGAACTTCTCGGGGTTGCCGCTTTTGGTGGCTGGTGCTGGAGGGCCGGAGAAGACGAAGAAGGCGGGTGGCCGGCAGTCAAGTTGAAGTACGATGGCATCGACACCTTCGTCTCATATTGGCGGACCCTTGCCTCATCTTGCAGCTTCTACCTCGGCACCGTCATCACCAACCCTCTTCTGGACGGCCGCTGGGAGGTTCTCTTTGTGTCTTCTGCTGCCCGTACCTCGCCTAGGCGCTCTTTTTGCCCTCCGGCTGTTCCGGTCCGCTTCCTGAGGAGACGGACAAGAAAGGGATGACGGGCACCTTATCTTTTTCTGAATCTTAAGCCCGCGGGCACTTGTCGAATTTAGACTTTGCAATCCCTTGCTTATGTTCACATTCCCTATGAATTGTACTTGTTACCAACGTATTAATGAAGAAAAGGGTGCTTGCCGGGTTCTTTTCTGTGCGAGCAGGGCTCACACCAAGGAACAAGTCCTTGTTATCCTAAGATAGGCACCATGACCCAGCAATAGACCTTGCCGTCCTCTTGCTCCACAGCTTGTCCACACTCACACTACTAGGGAAAACCCTAGCAGTATCGCGGGCTAAATGACTATCAGTAGCACGGGGAACCGCGCTACTAGTAAGGCGCTACAGCTAAAGGCTAGCAGTATCGTGGGCTGGACCGCGCTACTGCTATGTTGACTTAGTAGCAGTGCTTTCTACGTTCAACGCTACTGGTAATTAGTAGTAGCACTTCTCCGAGCATGCGCTACTACTATTATTCCGTATTTTACTTCTTTTTTATTTGATGTTGTATTCGTACACCTTTATACAAGTTTTCATACCACAACAATTTAGAGATTGTTTTTACATCATAATGAGTTATTACATCACTGGGAGAAAGAACCATGGACTAGTTTCAAGTGGATGGAGATCCACTTGAAACTAATCTGCGGTTCTTTCACCTAATGATATAATAAATATCATCATCATCATCATCATCATATCATTAACAACTTATCATTATAATACATCATTGTCATATAACACCTGCTCATGTATTATCATCGTTTTCATCAATGAGACATCACATACAAGTTGGTCACTAGTCATAATCACAACTACTCCTCATCATCAACTCTCATAAACATAGTGTACCTCATAGGACCTACTACATTCTCTTAGGACCTACTATATTTTCTTAGGTAACATAGCATAAAACAAGATAGCCCCTAACTCTCCATTATGGAGAATGGAGATTATCCTCTCTCCAATTCTTGCCTTTCGCACAATGTTGCTTCCAAGAACCTCCTTAGGACTGTCCATACATTTTTTCCATTCTTTGATTATCATGTGTTCACCGGTCTTAGAAATCCGGTATGGACAGGTGAGATTCGTAGGACGACCTGGCTTTATGTTCAAAACATCAAGGCAACCATTCTGATACATCAAATGAGGCGCACAATCCATTGGGCCCTTCTGTTGAAAAACATAGTAATAACTTCATAGTTAGCAATGTTGTTCAGTTTTAGAAGTATGCAAAAGATGCACGGATGTCATAATAGTAAAAAAATCTTACCAGGGCATCTCCATGGAAGTTATCGTGGTTCAACACGTGCACTAGTGGCACATATTGACCATAATGTGCAGGAGTTCGATAATAGGCATTGTAATTCTCAATTTCAGTACAATATGTGACCAGATGATTTTTCTCCTTATAAGTTAACTCAGAGCCAGCGGTGTAGTAGGTTCTATCTACCGTCTTCCGCACATTCTTTGAAGAATGAAATTAAGGTATCAATGGAAATAAGCTGTTAACTATTTTGAAATAAACAATATAAATTACTTAATAACTATGTTTCAGAAAACTCACATAGCGGTAGAATTGGAAGCGTATCAACAAGGACCCAAATGTCCGAATTGTCTTCGTTGATGTCAGGATCACCAAGATCCCTGGTGATAAACATACCCTCCTGAAAATCATACATCTTGCAAAGAGCTTCCCAACCTGGGCAACCAAAATGAGATACACTCTCAGAGTTGTATAGATTTACCTCAAAATCCATACCATGATGGGCCCTTAGGTTAATTTTCTTTGTTTCATTCCTCTCATGATCTTCAAAACCCATCCTCTCCAAGACATAGCGTCTTGCATGGCATGGGATAAACTAGTCGAATTGTAAAAGATGAAAAGTACACATTGAAGTAGTATAAGTCGAGCTTAATTACGCAAAAAAACACTTTGCGTCGTAGCTTATCGTATCACAATCAAAGGCCTCCTCGAGCTTAATGCTGAAGCGCCGACCTTCGTCTAGGTGAGGCCTGTTGCAGAAACCCCGGTTGTCGCTGCACCAAGAGCACTCCCCGAGACCTTCTTCGTCCGACGACATTTCCTATGATCATAATTCAAAGATTAAACTTGTACAATTAAATATATGTACTAAAAAAACTAAATTATATCATTATTATTCAGCATGGGTTGACTATTGGTCCGTCGAGTTTTTTTCAAAACTCTCAGCTCACGTGGTGTATATATTCGACCGTTGGTGGTGGTCGCTCCTCCCTTCATCCCCGAGTGCATTAAACAAAAATGTCTAGCACACGGGAACGAAGGAGAAGCGACCCCCACGACAACAGTCTGCATTCTTCTTCGTTCTCTCTTATATGGTGGACACACTCTCTCACTGATTTTTCGACCTTCGGTGATGGTCGTTACTCCTCCTTACCCTAGTGCATAACAAAGGTCTAGCACAAAGAGAAGAAAGATAAACAACCCCCACGACAATAGTCGGGATTCTTCGGCCTCGACGGACGTAAATTCAACACGAAATATCATTTAATTATCTTTCTAGGAAATCCAGGCCACATGATATTTCCTACATATTCTATCACAAGTCTTGCCAAAATTCACAGAAAATTCTGGCATGACCTTTGATAAAAAAGGACATATCGAGCGCCTGAAATTTGTAGGAATGGAAATTAATCAACACTCCGGCAAAAACATAGGCCACTCGGTGGTGTAACCTACAAACATTACCGACCACTTGGGCAATCACATATCCTATTTGAGAAACACAATATATACATGTTTTTATCTACATCATATCTTATAGGACTCGTATTGACATGGAGATTTGGCTGGTCTCACCTCGAGGTCGGTGACGGGGACGACAGCGGGGATGATGGAGGGGCTCCTAAATTTCTGCAAAAACAAATACCCTATTAGTTATCCGTAATACATCTCGAATAGTATCATACGTATAACATCGATCACTAATAATGTGACATGTTCAACTAGTTCTACTAATACAACTAGTTCTTACTAAACATAAACTTACTATAAATAAAAATAAACTAGTTCTTTCTAAAAATAAACTAGTTCAACTAGTTATATAATTTTCTTACTAAAAATACATTAGCTCTATGAATTCAACTAGTTCTTACTAAAAATAAACTAGTTCAACTAGTTTTATTACTTTACCTACTAATTAATCTAAACACTTATAAAAAGCAGTAAAAAAACTACATTATACAATAGTAAAAAACTACAGTAAAAATATAAAAAAAGAGATGGAGGGAGCAGGGGAAGGGAG
>NC_041393.1:58467626-58474343 GCF_002162155.2 Triticum dicoccoides | reverse complement strand
CCCGATCGGAAGAGGAGGAGGGAGGGGGAGGGGGCGACCGGAGGAGGAGGAGAGAGGGGGCGACCGGAGGAGGAGGAGAGTGGGGCGGTGGGAGGACAGCGGACGGAGGAGGAGGGGGCAGGAGGGAGGGGAGGAGGGACCTCGGTGGAGGAGCAGCGCTACGCGACGGACAACGGAACCGGCGTGGGCGAGTGTGAGTGAGAGGGAGAGAGTGAGTGAGAGGGTCGAGCGCGCGTAGTTTAAGTTAAGTAAGTGGTAGCACATTTCCTAGATTCATGCTACTGCTATGGGACGTAGCAGTAGCGCTGGTTACAGATAAGCACTACTGCTAAGGGGGTATAGCCATCTGCGCCCAGTACAAACATAGCAGCAACATGTTTTCCTAGCACACGCTACTGCTAAAGTAGTAGCAGTAGCATGGTTTATTTAAACACGCTGCTACTAAGTAGTAGTAGCGCCCATTTTTGTCCAGTGCTACTGCTAAGATGTTGTGTATAAGGTTTTCCCTAGTAGTGTCATGCCCTTGGCAGAGGAAGGGGTGGAGTAGGGTTAGGCTCTTTGTTTGATTCCTTCCCATCGCACTACAACCAAGTACTGGTCCAAAGAAGGGTTTTCGGGCACCAGAGAGAGGGAGCACGGTGGTATATGAATGAATGAAATTTCGTACGTCCAAGTTCCATACGGAAGTTAGCATGGGACAAAAAGACTTATCAAAGTCTGTAGCCCCCGTAAACCTTGACTTGTTGTGGCTTGATACTTGAACTTGCAGGCCCCGACAACCTTGGCTTGCCGGGGTCAGGACGCCAGTTTGTCTCCTTTCCTCCAAAGGATTGGCAGAAACGCCTGGGTAGCCTGCAAACCAAAAAAGGACCGGAATGGACAGAGAGACATTCAGCCGACTCTGTGCTAGGGGTTAGTCACTGCTAAGCACTACAAACCCTAATAGAGAGAGAGAGAAACTCAACCTAGCATGCATGCTAAAACTTAGGGCGCCAGCGCTTCATTTATTTATCTGTTGCTCAGGATTTGCGCCTGGCTTTGTACAAAGGGTTACATGCGTTGCCGGCAATGCTTGTTCAAAAAGTGGTCTGCTGGGGGGGGGGGCAACCCTGCCTTACGGGTAAAACTTGCGAAGATGTATGATGTTCCAGGAGTTGCTCACCGGAATACCATCTTCGGTCTCGAGGCGGACTACGCTGGGCCTGGTGACTCGTATTACCCGATAAGGGACTTCCCACTTTTGCGTCAACTTGTCAGAATTCTTGGCTGACTGGACACGCCGAAGAAGAAGGTCACCTTACTCAAAACTTCGGGCATGAACCTTGCGTCTATGGTAGCGGCGCTAGGCTTGCTGGTAGCATGCAGCTCGCAGAGCCACCCGAAGACGATCTTCCTCAAGGAGCGTCGCGTCATCTTGCCGCAACCGCTCTTGCTCAAGCTCGTCCTAAGCGAGCACTCGACATGACCTGTATGTGAGTTCCGTGGGGAGAACTGCCTCTTCCCCATATACGACGGAGAAGGGTGTCTGGCCGGTGGCTCAATTTGGCATCATTCTGACTGACCAAAGAACCGCTGTCAACTCATCGATCCAGCATCTTCTGCACTTGCATAGCTGGTCCAAAGTCTTTGTCCTTGACGCCGAGGTGTTGGATGTACTACATGAAGGCGCGACTTGTGAACTGCATGCCGTTGTCGGTGATGACCCTGTTTGGCACACCAAAATGGCAGGCTAGCCCCTGAAGAACTTTGACGGCTGATAACCTCATAGAAAGGTAGAATTACTCTAAGTTGAGATAACTTCGCTTTTTATGGCTATGCAAATCGCAGTTGCGACCGTGGGCCCGCTGCTTTCCTGGTCTTCTCCCTAAAATGGTGCGGACGGCCTCAATCAAGTTGGCCATTGCAGTCGTCCTCATCTTCAGAGCCATGGCGACAAAGAAACTGCTTCTCTAACCAACAGACCAGATTCTCACAACTAGCTCCGCCCCTACCTAGTGCGCAAAAGATGTTGGGGAAACCAATCACCTATGGGGTCACAAGGATCCCTTCTAAGTTCGGTAGGGGGCTACTTGCACGAAGAGTAGGTTGAGCCGTTAGGGCAGAGAGGATTTTTATCCAGATTTGGGCTGCGAAGATGCATAATACCCCAGTCCTGCTTTATCTGGTTGTATGTGTGTTCTTGAGCTTTTGAACTAGCTACGGTGTGTGCTTTGTCCAAAAGTCCGAATCCTCTCTCTGTGCGCCTTGGGCCTCCTTTTATACGCAAAGGGGTTGCCATAGTGGCACACAGGAGGTGGCAAGCTATAGTGATGCGAGCTTATCGCTCGATCAACGTAGGACAAGCGCATTTAATGTGGTGCCTACGTTTCCTTTTGCTTTATTGGGGATGGGAACAGAGGCCATCCCATCCTTCGCCGCTCCCCCTCGCCATGCCATGCGTCCAGGCCGATGAGGCATGCAGCGCCATGCTGGCCAACCAGCTGCTGTGTTGGCGAAGTGGTAGGCTTCCACGAAGATCTGCATGCTGCCACGCAGGCGCCTGCTTAGCTGGCATTCTTATCGTTGTGCTGGAATGGTGGTGAGGTGGAAAAACCTTGTCAGGCGCGGGCCTGGCTGTGGCCTAGTGATCATCCCCGGCAAGGCTTGTCGGGGGCCTTGGAGTTGTCCCTGGCAAGTGTCTTTCCGGGGGTCTTCATCTCCTGATCCCACATGGGTTCATGGGTTGTCAATCTTCGTGAGGGGCTGCATGATACCAGGAATGCCCTCTCCAAATCTTGATCTTTGACATTTTGGATGGTGTCAGAGCTCTCAACCTCAAGGGTGGTGGCCCTGCTGGTCTCTTCGCAAGCTGCCCCCGCAAGGAGCTTGCCGGGGGCCTCGCAGGTCACCTCAGCAAGGCTTGTTGCCGGGCATGGCCCTGCTTGCCTCTTGCTGCTCGCTACTCAAAGCATCTGTCTTGATATTCTTCGTACCTGTCCTGCCTCCTACCGTCCTCCTCTGCTTCGCCGAGCCTGCTGCAGGGGTGGCTGTGACTGTCCGTGCACGAGTAAGGGGTACAGAAGTACCCACACTTTTGTATACCGACATATTCGATTCCACCAGATGTAGGGAAAATATGTCCAAACTTTTTTCCTCTGCCATTATTGACATGTGGGTCCCCATTGTCATCTACGCACATGACGTCCAACACTTGCCAAAACTTCGTCCCTCGTTTTCTCTGTTTTTCACACACTCGACATTGTGTAGGCATTTTGGAAATAGCATATCTTTTTGACTGTGCATCATACGAAGGTGTTCTACGCATGAATCTTTATCAGCATGATGTTAACTAGCTGGTAGTTTCATTTTCGACCATGAATAAAACTTCCAACATGATGTTATCCCTGTTTGAAAAGGACGTGTTAATATAAAGGCTCTGCCTCTAAAACTTGCAGTTTCTTATCTGAAACTGAAACTTGAAGTTTCTTATCTGAAACTGAAACTTGCAGTTTCTTCTCTGAGAATCACATTGTCTGCACTTTTATACTCCTATGAAACTACTTTTTTTAAGAGCTAAAAATAGATCTCTAGAATTCATAAAATACTTCATATGCTAACTACTTCAAATCTAAAATACAAAAGACATTCATATCTGAAAGTACTCTAAAATACACAACACAAAACACAATTCAGAACCTGCAAATACTGAGAACTATAAACTCCTCCTGACAATTCACAACCTGCCCAACTATTGGATTGGGGGGGAGTCCCCTCCTATTCCTCAGCGGCAGACAGCCGCCCCGTGAGACGATGTGAATGGCGAGGGAGAGGATAGCGGGGAAGCATCGTCAGGCCAACTGCTTTTCTCCTCTTGTAGTTGGGTTCGGTCGACGAAGACTCCACCGGCTCGCTCTGGCACGGCACCCTCACAAATGACACCCTGTAGATGCTCGATCCTTCAATCTCCGGTGGATGCTCCATTTGGGATCGATACTCCCACCACCGCTCCCTCATGATCACATTCGGTGAATCTATTTGCTCCATGGACAAGAGGAGCAGCCCTATGTACTCTTGCACTACTACCTTCGGAAGTATCATCACCTTGTCGCTCTGTTGCAGATATTTTGCCATGTATGTCACCGTCACCGCTAGTTGGTCCTTGTTGTCAAACCAAGACTGTATCTCCAACATCCTAGCTAGTTTCACAGGGTTGCCGTCTGTGATCCTCATGTATCGGATGTACTCCTCCATCGATCTACTTCTCCACAGCACCTTCACTTGCCGACGGTGGTTTCTGAATGGAAGAGGAGAGGAGCGGCGCTGGTTTTGGATTAGAACGGGAGAGCCGGCACTAGTTTTGCGTTGGAATAGCAGAGAAGGGGTAGTGGTTTTGAAACAGAAGAGAGAGGAGCGGCGCTGGATTTAGATTGGAACAGGAGAGGAGCGGTGGTGGTTTAAGAGGAGAGGAGAGGCGCTGGATTTAGATTGGAAAAAGAGAGGAGTGGCGGTGGTTTAAGAGGAGAGGAGCGGTGCTGGTCTTGGAAGTATTTTTTTGTTTTGCGTATTTTAGTTCAAAGTTTGACCACTTACTATATTTGACAAGCAAAATGTGAATGCATGTCACTAGAAATTGTATCGTTTGGTTCGTATCTGAATGTACTTTTAAATTGTATTATTTTTGCAACATATAACATATATTTTATTTGTGAAAATCAAGGTCAATTATGACCCAGAATAAAAGGAAGACTAGTTAATGTGGGGTTGCTATCTTAATTGAAGGGTAAACTCATTTTGATTTTGATCCAGTCACATCGCGCTGGCCCTCTCGTCCAATCCTAAACCGCTACCGCATGCTCCTCTCCCTCTTATCCGTTGCAAAACCACCTCCTCTCCTCTCCATCATCTCCATTCCAACACCACCGTCTCGCCTCTCCCTCTTCTCTATTGCAAAACCACCCCCTCTCCTCTTCATCTTCTCCATTGCAAAACCACCATCTCGCCTATCCCTCTTCTCTATTGCAAGACCACCATCTCTCCTCCCATCTTCCAAAGCTAGCACCAAACCTCTCAGAAGGACATCTATGGAGAGGATGCAGTAACGAATCGAGTAGATCACCGGCAGCGACCAGGAAAAGTTAGCCAGGTTGAAGGAGATCCTTAATTTGTTTGACAATGAGTGGGAGATTTCGAGGACGGTGAGGGCCATGTGGCAATGTATGTGAAAGAGCAAGACGGCGGCGATGAGGGCGGCGATCTACTCCTTGATGACAGTTATGCTGCAGTCCTTCGAGTTCATCGAGTATCTCCTCTAGGCGATGGAGCAGACAGATTCGCCCGAGGACAAAGTCAGGCGGAGGTGGTGGGCATACAGGTCGAAGGTTGAGCATCTAGAGGATAACGAATCGATCGAGTACAGTGTGCCATTTGTGAGGGTGCAGAGCCAGGCGGAGCCATAGGAGTATTCGTTCTCCCACCACAAGTGGATGCCCGATGGCGCAACATCGCTTCCCTGCCGTTCTCCATGGTTCCCTCGACGCTCGCCTCATTTCAACGATGGCGGTAGGGTTTAAGGTAAGCTTCGCACTAACCTAATCTTCCATCTGCTCATGCTTACAATCATTGCGATGACTAATGAAAATCATGGTTACAATCAGTCTCCGAGTGCTACACCAATAACCCTAAAATAGCTCTGGATGTTTGGGTCAAAGTTGTGACATTGTGTACAAATAAAGAAAAATAGATTGGTGCTTCTTTCGGAAAAGAGTAATCCCTACAAAACTGCAAATATAAGGTACTAGTATTTGGTTAGTGGATTTGCTGCCGAGAAAGATCCATCCACAGAGAGCGCCACACATCCCACTGGTGGTGGTGGATGCCAATGCGTGCATGGAGCATGGTTGGTGTCATTAATTTTTACTTGGCACACCTCGCGCTCTCCATATATGCCGGTTCCATCCGTACATTTGTGGAGTTCCACAAAAATACAGCTGAATAATCCCATTTGCAAAGATAATGAAAAGTCATGATTACGTTATAGTGGCATGATAACTCACAAGTATAGGGGATCGTTTGTAGCCTTCTTCGATAAATAAGAGTGTCTAACCCAACAAGGAGCTAAAGGTAGAACAAATATTCCCTCAAGTTCTATCGACCACAGATACAGCTCTACGCACACTTGATGTTTGCTTTACCTAAAACAAGTATGAAACTATTTTGCAAGAATAAAACTACGAGTACTTTACAGGAATAAAACTACGAATAAAATGCAAGGTAGTAAAACTGGATAGCTTTTGTAAACGAGAAAGTCATTTGTCCCTAGGCAATTGATAACAAGTACCGGTAATCATTATTGTAATTTTATATGAGGAAGAGGCATGAGCTAACATACTTTCTCTACTTGGATCATATGTACTTATGATTGGAACTCTAGAAAGCATCTGCAACTACTAAAGAGCATTAAGGTCATGAAACAGCATTAAGAGTGGTAAAAAAGTTAGCGCTGGGAGGGGCCGCCCGCCCACCCCCACCCCCTCCACGGCGATCTCCACCACCTCCGGCGATCTCCACCCCTAGCCACCAAATTATAGTTTCCCTCCATTAGATCTCTCTGGTGTCTTGAGATCTACTCGTTCATACCCATCTTTCATGGGTTCCAATAATGGTTCCACCCTTGGCTTGGACTTCTCCAAGGGTTTGGTTTTTGCTGAGAAGGTTTTTCAATCTACGGGCTTTTCGGTG
>NC_041393.1:58416324-58467616 GCF_002162155.2 Triticum dicoccoides | reverse complement strand
TCTTGATATCTACTCGTTCATACCCATCTTTCATGGGTTCCAATAATGGTTCCACCCTTGGCTTGGACTTCTCCAAGGGTTTGGTTTTTGCTGAGAAGGTTTTTCAATCTACGGGCTTTTCGGTGCATCCCATGGAGGACTCGGAGATCTTTACCATGGTGGTCTCATTTGGACGTCATTCCTTCCGTTTGAATGAAGATTCGGTGGCGGCAGCTCTTGAGGCAGCAATTGGCGGCTCGGGTATTGATCTTATGGTTTTCTTGATCAAGGATAAGGTATTTGGCTTTCAGGTATCTTGCAAGGCTGTTGCCATGATCATTATTAGTCTTCGATCTTTTGCTTGTGATCATTTCAAATGTTACTTTCATCTTTGGAGTAACGGGGGCCCAAATTGGAATCGTGAGTTTAGGATCTGGAATTTGGAATGTGATGCTGAGTGGATCCTCGTTAGTCCTTCTAAGCGACGTGCAGCTCTTGGGGTTCTAGCCATGCATTCTAGGCCATCAAAATCTTCATTCAAATCCTCAAATTATGTTGGCAAGAAATTATCATTTGCGGTCTTTCAAAATTATAATGCTTGTCGAGGTTATTGGTATCCGGCTACAGAAAACTGTATTCAAACTACTGAAGACGCTGGTTATTCTATCCCGCCACATGAGAGAGTTGTCATCCATCCCGCACCGCCGGTGAGCCTTCGGTGGACGTCGACGAGGCCGTCTATCTCGTTTGGTACGGTTCAAGATCTCCTGCCGTTATCTGATCGCTCGCCGTCTATCTCGGGCGGGAATTCGGGTACTATGAATGTGGACGTGCCAACATGTGCCACGGGCCATGGGCTGCTCTCCGTTGGGCCTGACAGGGCTGGCCCGGCTTCTTCTGCGGATAATTTGGATATTCCTTCTTCTTAGCAAGCCAGGGATGATTTTGAGGATTTAATTTCTAATATGGTTGATGAGGTTCTCACGTGTCAAAAGTGTTTGAGCAAGGGACACTTTGCAGCCTCCTGCACGTCCAAGTTGTGGTGCATCTCCTGCCTTAAGTCGGGTCACACCAGGAAGGATTGCAACAAATTTGCACAGGTTTTGGGGCTTGTTTGGCAACCCAAATCCACTAACGCTATGACTTCCGAGGTGCGCTGCGAGAATATCTCTCTGACAATGCTTTTACCAAACTTGGACCTCCCTTCCACTTCCGCATTAACTCCCTCATCCAGTTCCATCAGCCCTGGCCCCAAGACTCCCTCTGCCTCGCCGCCTGAAACCCCTCCTCCGCCGTTGCACTCGCCGTCATTTGAGGCCGAGCCCTCGGTTCCGATGGCGAACTTTCATCTGGATCCTCAGCTTTACGTCCCCGCGGGCCACCATGTCATCGACGGTGGTGAAGATCGCCTTCCAAGAACCTTCATTTTGCCGCATACCCCAATTGTGCGCCGCCATGAGGAGTTTATGCTTGCTGAGGTAATGCCTATCCCCCAGCCAGATGAGATAGGTGCTGCTAGAGAGGCTGTAGTTCAGTGGTTGCAAGAGCATGGAGTTTTAGTCAGATCGGCTCAGCCATGGATTCGCTCTGTGGGGCTTTTTGAGCTTCGTGATGCTGCTGTATGTTTCCATCTGCTGCAGCTCCCGCCGCAGCCACTGGGCAATGATCGCTTTGTGCGTTTTATGAAGCATGACGAGGGAGAAAATTTCCGCGGCATTCAGGGTTTCTGTCAGGGCCTTCTCATGTTCCTGGGCATTCCTTTGGATCTTCGCAATACAGAGTGTATCAGGGCTGCTGTCAACACTTTTGGCAAGTTTCATCATTGGGTTAGCGAGGATCCTTACTTGGTCAGGTCTCTAGTGTTTGCTTCCTTCCCTGAAGACGTTCTGGTGCCACGTGATGTGGTGTTTATGGATTTTGCACCCTATGGAGGTGCAAGAGTTTCTTGGACTGCTCCCCTATATATTTTGGGGGCAAACATTGCCGAGGAGATGCCTCAAGATGAGGATTGGATGCCCATCAATGGCAATCTGTACCCGGTGCCTGGTGTTCCATTCCCTGAGATGCCCCCTTTCAACTTACCTGCTTTTCCTGCTTTGGGATGGAATGCAGTGCCACCAGCACCTGTGGTCAATGAGATAGCTGATGATAACTAGGGGAACTGGGATGACAATGTAGCCCCTGATCCTGTGCAGGACCAGGAGTCCATGGTGGTAGATTTATCTGCACAGCCAAGCTCCGCTACTGATGCCCATGTGACACCTGTTGTAGTTCTTGATGATGAGCAGCCTGAGGCCCCTGTTACTCCTCCATTCAATGAGGAGTTTGCTCCTGATCATTGGGCCATTGTGGTCTATCAGCCTCCTGTGATTAGGGAGGAATTGGTTTTGCCTGCTGTGCCTTATGGGCCTCCTCTACCTCCTGACATGATTTGGAGAAGATCTTTTGAAAGTCTGCTACAAGCTCCTATAGTGTTCTCTGTCCCCAAGCCAGTTCCAATGCAGCCTCTGTCGCATGTTGTTCCGTCTAAGCGAAGCTGGGATTTCGCTTTCTCTGATCTGGATCTGCCTCGTCTCACTTGGAAGGACCAGGAAGTGGCCAGGCCGGTCGCTAGAGCTTTGTTTGTTCACTCTGCACCTGATCAGGTGGTTCCTCCTGTGTATGTGGTGACTGCGAGAAGGCCACGACAACCTTTGGCGCCAACACCAATTGTTGATACGGCCGTCAGAAGTTGCACTAGGAGTTCTGTCAAGCGGGATGGTTTCAAGCCCGTTTTTCATGAGCTTGCTATACAGCCCAAGAAGAAGAAGCCCAGAGCGAAGCCCTTCACGGCCCATGAGTCTGAAGAGCAGGCTTCTGAAGAAATCCCTCTGGCGACTCCGATTGCATGGCTTCAGGAAATAGGGAGAGAGTTGGAAATTGATGCCACTCTCCTCTCTGTGGATGCACTTATGGTGGACCCACCTGCTTCTGCCTCCGTCGATCCTGATGTTTAACCTGCTCCTGGACTTTTTTGTGTGGCAGGCCCCTAAGTTTGCCGCTCTTATGTTTTATGTATGCCAGTTATGTCATGAACTCTCTTATGTCTGTGTGGTGGGTCAGACTTTGTTCTGTTATTTTGGACATGTGACATTGTGTGTCATATGGGTTATGCTGCCTAGTATATGTTTTAATGAGTAATTCATGTAGAAACTGGAATGTGTTGTGCTGGAATGTTAGAGGTTTGAACTCTGAAGCTAGGCAGCGAGCTGTCAGACAAAAAATTGAGGAATGTCAATGCTCTATAGCCTGGTTGGAGGAAACTAAATGCTCATCTTTCGATTCGAGATCAATCAAAAGTTTCTCCCCTAAGAGATTTGACTCTTTTGCTTGCTCCCCTTCAATAGGGGCTTCTGGTGGTATTCTTGTGGTTTGGAATTCAAATGTTTTTATTGGAAATCTAATTGAAGTTCAGCAATTTGCTGTTGTGATTAAGTTTACCTCCAGGCAGAATAATGAAAGTTGGACCTTGGTTGTTGTATATGGTCCCTGTCAGGGGGAAGCAAGGGACAATTTTATAAACTGGCTATATAATCTCTGTATCCCTATTGATGAGCACTGGTTATTGCTTGGTGACTTCAATTTCCTTAGGTCAGTGGACAATAGAAACTTACCTGGTGGGGACATAAATGATATGTTCATCTTCAATGAGGTTATTGGACATTTGGGACTTCTTGAATTGCCAATTAAAGGTAGATCATACACTTGGTCTAATATGCAGGACATCCCTCTTCTGGAGTAGTTAGACTGGTTCTTCACCTCAGTAGATTGGATCACTGGCTATCCGATGACTGAAGTATTGCCTCTGGCCAGGACTGCCTCTGACCATATCCCTTGTTTAGTATCAATCAAGACAACCATACCTAAATCAAACCTCTTTAGATTTGAAAACTATTGGTTGGAACTAGAGGGCTTTATGGAGTGTGTGGAATCATCTTGGCTAACCTCATCTAGGAAGACTCACATTACTGCTAAGATTGCTGACAAGTTTAAGCATCTAAGAATGTGTCTTAAGAGATGGCAAATGAATGTTTCCAAGTTAAAATTGTTGATTAGCAAGTGTAATCATGTGGTCTTCCTTTTAGATGAGTTGGAGGAATGGAGGCCCTTGTTTAGACAAGAGTTCAATTTCAGGAAAATTGTGAAGGCTCATTTGGAAAAGCTTTTGCACCTGCACTGCATGTACTGGAAAAAGAGATGCACTATCAGGTATATTAAGGTTGGGGGTGAAAACACCAAGTTTTTTCATGCCATGGCCACTGAGAGGCACAGAAGAAATTCAATTGCTAGTCTTAAATTACCTGATGGCTCTGTGGTCTCTGACCATGATCAAATGGCTGGAATTATTTGGAGCTGTTTCAAGAATAGAATGGGCACTTCTAGAGGGATTGCAATGGATTTTGATTTAGCATCTTCAATAATTCCAGTGGATGGCCTAGATTTGCTTACTAAGCCTTTTGAAAAAGAGGAAATGGATGATGTGGTCAAACACATGCCTATGGATAAAGCACCTGGACCTGATGGTTTTAATGGTCTATTTTTCAAGAGGTGCTCGCACATCATATCAGCTGATTTCTATGATCTGGCTCATGCTTTTCATGAGGGGACTGTAGTACTGGACAACATTAATAGCTCTTTCATTACTCTGATACCCAAGAAACTATCACCGGAGGAAGTGGGGGATTATAGGCCTATTTCTCTAACAAGCATGGGTCTGAAGTTCCTTTCTAAGATGGCTGCCAATAGGTTTCAGAGGATAATTATGAAATGCATTCATAAGAATCAGTATGGTTTCATTAAGCGCAGAACAATTCAGGATTGCATTGGTTGGACCTTTGAGTATCTGCATCAATGCCATCAGTCAAAGAGGCCAATTGTGATCCTCAAATTGGACTTTGAGAAGGCTTTTGACTCTGTTGAGCATGAAGCTATCTTCCAAATCCTAAGGCACAAAGGTTTTAATGAAAAGTGGATACTATGGATGAAGCAGTTACTTGCCACTGGTACTTCTTCTGTCCTTTTTAATGGTGTGCCTGGGAGGAAGTTTGTTTGCAAAAAAGGAGTTAGACAGGGGGACCCTGTTTCTCCTCTTCTCTTTGTAATGACTGCTGATCTTCTGCAAACAGTGATCAATGATATGTTCAGCAAGGGGATCCTAAAGTTACCTATTCCCTGCCATGATCAAGACTACCCTATCATTCAATATGCCGATGATACTCTGATCATCCTCCCTGCTGATAGGCAACAACTTCTAGCACTGAAGGATATGCTGTTGGTGTTCTCTCAGTCCACAGGTCTTGATGTCAACTACCATAAATCTTTTATCATTCCTACAAATGTTGAAAATGCAGTCATGACTGAGCTTGCTTCTGCTTTTGGATGCCAAATTGGAAATATGCCTTTTACTTACCTTGGTCTGCCTGTGGGTACTACAAGGCCAAAGATGGTGGACTTTATGCCTCTTGTGGATTGTATGGAGAGGAGAATAATTGCCAGCTCATCCTTCCTTAATCAAGGTGAGAGGCTGCAGTTGTTAAATTCTGCCTTGTCTTCCATGCCAATCTTCTTTATGGGCAGCCTGGCTGTTCCTGCTGGAATCCTAAGGCAGTTGGAAAGAATTCAAAGGCAATGTCTGTGGAGAAAACATAGTGAGGAGCCTGCTCCATCTCTTGCTGCTTGGGATTTGATTTGTAGACCAAAAAACAAGGGTGGTCTTGGTATTTTGACCTAGGTGTTCAAAACGTGGCTTTGCTTCTCAAGCATGCTAGTAACTTTCTCAACAGGAAAGACCTACCTTGGGTGTCCTTAATTTGGGACTCATATTATCATGATGGCATGCCCCAGGGAACAACTTCTTGTGGCTCTTTTTTGTGGAAGGATATTTGTAAGATCTTGCAGAATTTTAGGGACTGCTCCTGGGTGCAGGTCAATGCTGGGGACACTGCTCTCTTTTGGTCTGATAACTGGAATCTTGGCAATTAAGTTTCTAGCTTGCAGTCTAGATTCCCAAGATTATTCTGTTTTGCCAAGGATCCATGGATTTCTGTTAAGGTCATCTTCGATTCAATTGTCTTGTACCAACACTTTCACCTACCTTTGTCTGCTCAAGCTTTTGATGAGCTAAACTTGATAAGAAGTATGTTGGTCTCCCATACAAGAGATGACGCTTGTAAGGATTTATGGTTCTGGCAGGGCTCTTCAAAGGTTTACAAACCTAAGCTGTTCTATGGTCATGTTTTTCAGAATGAAACATTTAACCACTTGCTGTGCTGGATCTGGAAATCCTCTTGCACTACCAAGATCAAGGTTTTTGCATGGATGCTCATCATGGATAGACTCAACACTAAGGATATGGTTGGTAGAAGGCACTAGCACATGGATGATGGTGTTACTTGCAGGCTATGCCCCCTTCAAGTGAGAGAAACCAGAGACCATCTCTTCTTCAACTGCAATTTCAGTGTCAGAGTTTGGAATTATTTGCAGATCGATTGGTCGGCTCGAACTTCAATGTCTGACCTAGTCATCCAGGCAAGGAGAAGTTTTGATAAGCCCTTTTTCAATGAAGTAGTATTTATTGCCTGCTGGAATATCTGGATCATCAGAAATGCCGCAGTGTTCAGAGGTGAGAGGGAAAGTTTCAACAAATGGAGAGGAGCTTTCAGGCATGACATTACTCTGATGCAGCATTGAATAAAATCTAGATACAGGGATGAGTTACTCAAGTGAATCTCTTTCTTGCCACCTTAAGTTTTAGCCTTTTTATTTTATTTTGTTTTTCTCCTCTCCTTTCGGTTACCTCTTGTAATCATGTTGTTGTAACTGTTGTCTGGCTTTAATAAAGTTTTGATATGCTGTGGGGGTTTTCCCCACAGTTCACAGTCAAAAAAAAAAGGTCATGAAACCAAAACATAGCATTAAGTATCAAGTCCTCTTTACTCCCATACACCATAACCCACTTATCCACATTTAGGCTGTTGTCACCCCCACAACACTGACAATAAGCAAACCATGAACATATTGCAACACCATACAGCGGGGCCCCCTCATGTTTGCACGATATGGAGGGCACCGTAGGACAGCACCATAAATAAAATATACAATCATACGAACCAAGATCACGATTAACTCATAGCACAAAACGAATCCAGTCAAACGTCATAGGATAGACAAATATCATTGGGAAGTAATATATGGAGTTGAGCACCATGTTTAAGTAGAGATTACATCAAGAAGAAGGGGTGTTACACTACTTCATAGAGGGAGAGAGAGTTGGTGTTGATGGTAGCAAGATTGTTGATGAAGATCGCCGTCACGATCCTAGACCCGGCGGCACTCGGGCGCCATCGGGAGAGAGGGGGAGAGAGAACCCTCCTTCTTCTACTTCCTTGGCCTTCCCCCTAGATGGTGGAGGGTTCCCCCTCTAGTCCATGGCCTCCATGGCAGCGGAGGGGCAGGAGCCCCTCCGAGATTGGATCTCCCTCTCTAGTCTCTTCTCTTTTGCGCTCCCTAGATCTGGCCCTTCACGGTTTCTTAAATTCCCGGAGATACATAACTCCGATTGCGCTGATTCTTTTTCCGTAAATTATCTTTCTTGCCCTAGAAGTATAGCTCCAACCAACATCCGAGGAGGGCATGATACACCAGGGCGCGCCTGGGCCTGGTGGCGCGCCCTGGTGGGTTGTGTGGCCTCGGGCCTCCATTTATGTTGATTCCACCTCCTAAAATTCACAAATATTGCAAACATGAACTGGCACTGGGTACTGGATTAGTATGTTAGTCCAAATAAATCATATAAAAAGTTGCCAAAAGTATGTAAAAGTTGAATAATATTGACATGAAACAATCAAAAATTATAGATATGACGGAGACGTATCATGGCACCAGTTGATGAAACATATACTAATAAATAGAAGAAAATATTACGATAGTATCATAGTGTGCCATGCTGCGAGGGCGAGATGGGCCCTGCGGCGCCTTATACGGTAGGCCTCATACTGGAAATCGACCCAATTCTCCACGATACACCTTCTGCCAGTGATTAACATCAGTGTACATCGGTAGTACAAGGAGGGGCTTTGAGACATTCCAATCTCTATTTTGTGAAGATCAACTAAAATTAAGCACCCTAGTTTGCAAAAATGCTTAAACATTAACAATTGGACTAGTTGATGAAACATATACTAACAAAGAGCAACACTTTTTTATCTACATTGGAAATGAAATGATAGAGAGGACACTCGCTCTATTTTAACTGTATTATTACTTTACTTTATCAGTGGCACTATGGTTGAGCAGGTGGCAAAATGAGGTGTACCGTGCGTCGGAAGGATGGAGGCCGAGGGTGCTTAGACTGGGATGCTGAAGCTGGCTCTTTCAGTCCCTATCTTCCCTCCCTGATGTTTCTGTGGTACCATTTGGGTTGTAATCCAAACTTGGTCGAGCTGGTGCAGCGTCCCCCTACCTGCCTAGCTTGTCTCCTACTAGTACTCAGTCCATTCTAGTAGTAGTTGCATAACTGCCCATTTACACTGAGATGTTGTTGGGTTTCTTTAATGAAATCGGGGGAAACCCCCTCTTTTGATATATAAAAAAATTAGTGGCACTAGCGGTGCCAAAATATTGCCTCAAATTAATAGTGCCACTTGATTAAGGTGCAAAAAAATAACATTACTGCTTTATCATGGTAGTGCCAAAATAGTAGCACAAGAGCGTACTCAACATGCAGGATCTTTGGCAAATGGTCAGACCAAAAAGGAACATTCCTCATGATGGGAACCATATCTGCAGTCAACACCATCGTAGAAGGGATGACACCAGTCACGAACATGGATGACTCAATTCATGGGACTTTTTGTGCACTTCACCTAAAATGAAGCAATGTCCCATGAGCTAGCAGCTTCTTCTTCATTTTTTTAAGAAAAGGGCTCCAACCCTGGTTCCATTTCCATCAGAAAATGAAACCCACAGAGCTTCTTCTTCATTAGTTGCAATAAAATTGAGCAACATTAAGTATGGTTGTGAATTCATGGAATGTTCAACCATAATTTGGATATCATTTTTGCAGTTCTACTAAGATCAAGCGTGAAATGTATATCTCTGTTTGCACAAAAAGGTGGAAAGGAGGGTGACTAACAAGTGATGAAACATACATCAAATGGAAAGAAGCATGTTCCTTAATTATCTAGATGGCAATCCTACAAGGACAATAGCAATTTTTGAAGCAGCAACATTGCTAGATATTAGTGTGGTCATTAGGATTAACTATGACAACCGTTAAATACGACATTACTTTAATGGTGCCATTGCTTCATTTTACCAGCAACATTACGTTAACAACTCCTATAAAGTTGGTATTTGGGTCACGGGAGAGTAGCCGGACCAGGACAGTTGCATTTCTAACAAAAAGAAACAACTTATCTTAATGGGAAATTTAGCAGGACATGAAAAATAGTGCCATTGATTCATATTACTGGAGGCATTACACTGAAAACAACATTGGTTTAACGTGTCCTTACTTTTAATAGTACGACTGCTACATTTTACCAGTGGCATTACATAAGAGGGGCTCGGGACAACAAACATCAGAACAGGATATCTGGGTTGGTCCCATTTTTGCTCGGTATAGCCACCTTATACTGTGTGAGGATAGCAAATCTAGTGTTGGACATACTCTATTGACTTGTCCCCCAGTCCCCACTTTCTTTTCTTTTTCAACCAATAGATTGGGTTTATATTAAGTTTGTATTGCGTTTCCCTTTATTTCCCTATTTGACCAAGAGAACAGTTGGATAGCCAGTCTTTGCTACTTTTCTCCCCCATTATTTCCTCTCTCGGCCAAGTCCTAGATTCAGGTAACAAATCGGCCCCTGCCCCACCCCTTTTCTTTCTTGTTTGACTCAAGTAGTACTAGATTCGAGTGCATGAACTAGTTTTACCTCTTAATAGTAAAAATTTAGGTGGCTTTCAAACAGCCGATCGATCCTATCTACGAGGGGGCCTGAGAAATAGTAAAAGATACAAATGTAGCAACGTCGGGATCTAGGGAAGTACAAGAAGGCTAGTTTCAAAGGAAGTTATACCTGAGGGTCGCCAGGATGTCGCTAGGTGGGCGGCGGGAGGCCGGATCTGCCCACACTACAACAGCGTGGAAGAAGGGGTCTGAGGCCCTTGAGAGAGTCCTGGATAAGGGGGTATCCGGACAGCCGGACTACATACTTTGGACGGACTGTTGGACTAGGAAGATACAAGATTGAAGACTTCGTCCCGTGTCCGGATGGGACTCTCCTTGGCGTGGAAGGAAAGGTTGGCGATTCAGATGTAGATCTCCTTCTCTGTAACCAACTCTGTGTAACCCTAGCCCCCTACAGTGTCTATATAAACCGGAGGGTTTAGTCCGTAGGACACAACAACAAGAATCATACCATAGGCTAGCTTCTAGGGTTTAGCCTCTCTGATCTCGTGGTAGATCAACTCTTGTAATACTCATATCATCAAGATCAATCAAGCAGGAAGTAGGGTATTACCTCCATCGAGGGGGCCCGAACCTGGGTAAACATCGTGTCCCCAGTCTCCTGTTACCATTAGCCTTAGACGCACAGTTCAAGACCCCCTACCCAAGATCCGCCGGGTTTGACACCGACATTGGTGCTTTCATTAAGAGTTCCTCTGTGTCGTCGCTGTAAGGCTTGATGGCTTCTCCAACCTTCAACAACTTCGTCCAGGGTGAGACTTTTCTCCCTGGACAAATTTTTGTGTTCGGCGGCTTCGCACTGCGGGCCAACTCGCTTGGCCATCTAGAGCAGCTCGACAGCTATGCCCCTGGACGTCAGGTCGTGTTTGGGAACCTAAACTATATTGCTGACATCCGCGGAGACATGATCCTTGACAGATTTGAGCCCATGTCAGGAGCGTCGAATGATCGCCACATGCATGACTTGGATCTGTCTTCGGACAGTATGCGGCATATCGCCCCTGCCATGGCTTCAGACTTTCATCCAGAGCAGATCGTGCCATCCGAGGACGGGTGGGTGGACCCCGCCATGGAGGCCGCACACCTATTTGCGTTGGAGCCGAACACAGACTCCGCTTCCAAGGAAATCTGTGTCTCTGGACCCCCGGACTTGTTCTCGGTCGTAGATCCTGGACCGCGTGCATCCATGTCCGTTGAATCTGATAGGGATCCAGTCATGGAATTCACCGCCGCGGTTATCTTCCAGCACTCTCCCTTTGGTGATGTGCTAAATTCGTTAAAGTCTCTCTCTCTCTGTTAGGAGATTCCTAGCCGAACTATATCCGGCCTAAGTGGGGCACGGATGATGAAGAAAATTGCCTCTCACCCACCACCCACTTCATAGCCACAGTCGATGACCTAACATACATGCTTGATTTCGACTCTGACGACATCGGTGGTATGGATGTCGACACAGGGGACGATCTAGAACCACCGCCCACGGGGCGGTGGACCGCCACTTCATCATATGATATCTACATGGTGGACACGCCCAAGGAAGACAACGGTGACAAGAAGGACACGACAGAGGATAAACTCGGACAAAAACAAAAACGACGGCGCAGACGCCGCTCTAAGTCCAGTCATAGTAAAAATAGCGATAACAGCATGAGGGAGAACGACACTCCAGCTGACTCCAACGGCGACTATTCAAACCCAGCAACAGGGCAAGAAGATCCAGGCCACGATGAACAAACGCCCGATCACAGCGATCCCGAGGGCCGAAATCATCAAACCACCCACAGAGGGGAGGACAGTCCGGTCGACAATGTATTCATCATCCCAGAAAAACGTGCAAAGCAAGATAACCTCCACAGAAAGGTTCTGGCCACGGTGAGAAGCCTAAAGAAGCAGAAGTAAAGGCTTAAAACCGCGCAGGATATGCTCAGCCGAAGATGCAACAAGGTGCTGGACGCCGAAGGAAAACGTGGCGACGATCGCCATACAAACAACTACCCAAAGTGCAAAATGCTACGCGAATTTGACGACGAGGCCGCAACGCCCATTCCGCCAAAGAACAATACGGCCACTCGGCCGGACCAACCACCTCATGGCCGCGATAGAGCAACCACTGATACCGCACACGATTTACGTGAGCTCCTGGACAAAAAGGCCAGTGCGTCCAGGTGCATTTACGGGTCTAGAGGACATGCTCCGACGCGGGATTATGGTCACCACAATGATCATACTGATCGAATACCAGTCCGGAATCAACACCGGGTGCAACAACAGCCGACAGCATGCCGCGACACGGCCAGATACAGAGGGGCTATGCACCCCCTATGCTTCACCGATGAGGTGTTGGATCACGAATTTCCACAAGGATTCAAACTCGTGAACATAGAGGCATACAACGGAATGACAGATCCTGGGGTCTGGATTGAAGATTTTATGCTTCACATACACATGGATCGTGGGGATAACCTCCACGCCATCAAATACCTTCCCCTCAAGTTGAAAGGACCAGCTCGGCACTGGCTGAAGAGCCTCCCCGAAAACTCCATTGGAAGTTGGGAGGAACTTGAAGATGCTTTCAGGGCCAACTTTTAAGGAACCTATGTCCTACCTCCGGATGCAGACGATTTAAGTCACATAATATATGTCAGGAGCCCGACTCAATGCCACATCGATCTAGCATGTAACACCTCATATCACTTTGCGGCCTCACGCACGGTATTCCCACGGGTGTCGCCTTACCTTTGCCCGGGACCGTTTGCGTCTTTTGGCACACGTATATGATAGTGTCGCTAGCATCCATATGATAAGGAGCCCGGGCTGACATGGCTAGTCGTAAACCCAAAGTGGCCCAAACTTACAGGGACAGGCATCCATGACCCAACATCGAACGTGTCGGTCATCAGCGAGTGAATCCAGGCTATAGCACTGGGCTAGCAGGACTCTGGTGAACCGGGCTGTAGCGGGCTAACAGGACTCCGGTATTCATCGCGTGACATTTCCCCGAAGGGACAGACACGGGAACGAAGAAGGACACATGCCGGCCAGCCTAAGTGTTCCGGAGCAGTAGCAAGCTACCATGGCTCAGTGGAAACACTAGGAGACATTTCCCGGTAAGAGAGGCTACTAAGGATAAACAACTAGATAGCCAGATCCCACACATACCAAGCATTTCAATAACATACACACAATATGCTTGATATGTGCAAATACAACATGGCATCACAACATGACTCTACGACTCAAGTATTTTTTCATTAGGCTCCGAGGAGCGAGATATTACAAACATGGGTCTCATGACCCAACAATCAGAGCATACAAGTCAAAGCACAAGCGGAAGCTATCATGTCTGGGTACAGACATCTATAACTGAAAAGGGCTGAGAAGCCTGACTATCTACCAGATCCTGCCAGGGCACAAGATCGTAGCTGAGGTAACAAGCTAAACGTCGAAGTCCACGCGAAACTACTAGTGAGACCGAAGTCTCTCTGCAAAAACATAAAATAGGCAAACGTGAGTACAAATGTACCCAGCAAGACTTACATCAGAACTAACTACATATGCATCATTATCAACAAAGGGGATGGTGGGGTTTAACTGCAACAAGCCAGCTTTGACTCGGTGGCTATCCTGAACTACGACTGCAATGTAACTCTTTTGAGGTGGTGCACACGAGTCCACATATTCCCCATATCAATACACCACTATGGATCCGCTCCCGTCTCCCTACGAGAACGCCATCCATAGCACTCACGCTTATCTTGCGTATTTTAGAGTATCCACTTTCACTTGTCTATGAACTGATATAAGCAACCCAGAAGTCCTTTACCGCGGACACGGCTATTCGACTAGATGATGTTAACCCTGCAGGGGTGTACTTCTTCATACATGTTTCCACCACTTAGCGTCTGCACACGACATGTGCTCGGCAGACTTCAAGCGAAAACCGACGTGGGTGTAGACCACGACCTACCTAAACACTCAAGTCTCTAGTCCAGGTTTATCGCCTATTCGGGTTCCATCCATGAGGAGATCCGGCCGGAGTTTCGCTCACAGCCCCAAACGATGTGAACAGGGTTCCCGAGATACCAAACGGGCATCCGGTACACCGTGCCACGTACCTACCGCATCACAGCCCACCCCTATGGTCAGCGCTGTCCACGGGCTCCAGTAAGCTACAAACACCAGAAACTACTTGCAACTCCTGGACAGAGGACTATGGTGAATAAGAAGTCGAGCGGGGTCATATTTCAGGGCCCAATGCATGGTAGCAGCTGAATCATGGATCACAAACACAGAACTCAGTTCCTAACGACGGCTTCAATGAGACAACCCACCATGTACTCCTACATGGCCTCTCACCGACACATTTTACCAAATCGTGTTCACACACTTAGCTCACACATAGTAGGACATGTTCACACACCTCTGATTCATCCTCGATGAATCAGACCTGAATCAACTCTAAGCAGTAGCAGGCATGACAAACAAGCATGAATGAGTAGGCACATCAGGGCTCAAACAACTCCTACTCATGCTAGTGGGTTTCATCTATTTACTGTGGCAATGACAGGTCATGCAAAGGATAAAGGGGTTCAGCTACCGCAGCAAGTAACAGATGAATCGGTGTTGTCCTAATGCAGTAAAAGAGAGCAGGAGCGAGAGAGTAGGATTGTATTGGAATGAACAAGGGGGTTTTGCTTGCCTGGCACTTCTGAAGATAACATTGAGTCTTCATCAGTGTCAACGATCACATCATCGGCATCACGTCTATCGAGAGGGGACAAATACCGGCAACACAGAAGGGAACACAATCAATGCAATGCACAATATGATGCATGATCATGACATGGCAAAATGAATGTGTTTTGGGCTAATGCAACTAGCAACAGATTAAATGAAGTTGGTTTGAATACAAGATTCAAATTCAAACTCCATATGTGATTATTCAAATGCCATTTAATTGATTTGTGCTAAACAGCAGCTATAAGTTGTTCTAACATGCATGAAAATGGTACAGATGGATTCCTTGAATTTTTCTGATAATTTTTCATATATAATTTATTTAATTTGGAGTTACGGTTAATTTTCTATGATTTATTGAAGTTTAGGGCATTTTCTGAATTTAATAAATCATTTCTGATTTATTTAAAACTCCAGAAAACAATTACTGCGTCAGCCTGACGTCATGATGACGTCAGTAGGTCAACATGGCACAGTCCAGTCAAACCTGACAGTGGGTCCCGCATGTCAGTGAAATTAGTTTAGTTAGAATTTAATTAAACTAAACTGGGTTAATTAACAGGGCTGGGCCCCACCTGTCAGTGAGTCAGTGGGTTAGCTAAAATTTAATTAGCATCTAAACTAAATTAGCAGGGCCCCGGGCCCACATGTAAATGACCTAGGGGAGGTCAAACCCCTGGTCAACAGGGCCTAACACGCCGGCGGTTCGTCGCCGGTGGCAACAGGCGCGGCGGAGGGCTCGGGCTCGCTCCTCCGGCGTCCAAATGGACGGAGGAGAGCGGCTACGGAGAGCTGGAGCCCACCCGCGCCCGTTTCAGCAAGCAGCAGCAGCTAGGGCGGCCGGAGACGACGGCCCCGAGCACTTCCGCGGTGGCCGGAGTTCGGGCGCGAACGGTGGCGAAGCTACGGCGCACTAGAGGAGTAAACGAGGAGGGCTACGTGCTCCTGGGGGTTCACTGAGCACGGTGACGTGCTCAAGCGGGGGCTATGGTGGCCCTGGCCACGGCGGCGCCATGGCCGGCGGCGATGGGGTTCTCGGCTCGTTGTGAACGGCGGCTAGAGAGGGAGGTAGGGCACGGGGAGAGGGGGAATCGGGTCAAGGGCTCACCGCGGAGCTGCAGGGAGGGTTAGTGGGCTCGGGGGCGCGCCGGAGTGGCCGAATTGACGGAGAAGGGCGCCGGGGCCGAATCTTGAAGACGATGTCGATGGCGGCTGCTCGGGGCCCTTCTGGTCGCGTGAGACGACGAGGAGGACGAGGGCGGAACAGCGAAGCTCTGGGAGGCGTCGGGGAGGCGAGACAGTGGCTGTGGCCGCGCGAGCGCTGGTCGGCGGTGACGGGCTCCATTCGGGAAGGGATCAGAGAGGGGAGAGAGGTCCAGAGAGCGAGGGAGAAGTGAGAGGGGGTCGGGGAGGCGCGTGGCATCGTCCGGGCGTCGCTAGGGAGGCCGGGGAGGAAGCAGGAGGTGGCCGAGCAGGGTGGAGGTGGCGCGCGCGGCGGCGTCGCGGTGTCCGTCCTCCTGGCAGGGAGGAAGACGACAGAGGAGGGGGGGGCGGCGGTGGGCTGGGCCGTTGGGGAAGCTGGGCCAGGTAAGTGGCGCCAGGTAGGTGGCCCAGGTGGCCTTCTCTCCCTTTCTATTATTTCTATTTCAGTTCTGTTTTTCTTTTATTTAATTCTTTTGCCACTGTTTTGAATTAAAAATAATAATTCAAACAATGCCAAAGCTCCTCTGAATATTTTTATTTTGCTAGATGGACTTTTCCAAAAGCTCAAAAAATAATTCAGGGATATTTGAAATTATATTCTAATTATATGAATATAATTCAAATTCAAATAGCTAATGAATTAAATTCAAAGTCCCAAAAATAAATCCTTAAAAATGTTCAATATTTTGGTTGGGACCAGAACCCTTGCCAAAAATTATCAAACATTTAAGAAGAGCATTTTGGAACAATGAATGAGATTTTTAGGGTTTCTGCCCTTCTTTTATTTAAGTTTTTGAGGCTTCCAAAATTCCTCAGTTCAAGTTTCAGAAATTTAAATATGATGCCTGGATGAAGATGCAACTATTTACAAACAATATTCTAGGGCTGTGACAACTCACCCCCACTAAACAAAAATCTCGTCTCGAGATTCAAGCGTAGAGTAAGGTGAAGGGTAACGCAGACTAGTATAATCTTCCCGATCCAGGGTGCACTTCAAATGAACGTTGATTTGAACACCATCTTTGTCTTGATGTCTTGCTCTGAGAAATCCTGCCAACATGACATGGAGGGAAGAAGGAGACTCTAGAAGGGTCGATCTTCTTGAAGATCGAACAACTCACGGAATGAGACATAGGACCATTTCTCGAGCTGAGACACGAAGCATACATCTGAGGAAATGGAGTGGAGCAGATGACGAGGTTCACTAGGTAGACAACAATTACAGACTTAAGAATGTGGCGATCGGTTGTCAATGTAGTGAGGAGTTGAATTGCCATGATACCACGATGAAACATCCTGGAGAAGGGTGATTCGTAGATTATTATCTTAAGTGGCAAAAAGAATTACCTTTGATATAGAGATCATTGAGACTCTCTATATCAGCCTAGGGCAAATCACAGCAATCGATTGGCGGGGGTCGGTAGAATGGCATACTCGGACTTGGATGATGTGGATTACCTTGTTGAAGACAACGTAATGGATGAATTTGCTTACCACCGGAAATGGAAGAGACCCATGGTAGAATGGCACATTGGCGGTGCAAGCTAGGAACAAAATGCAAATGCTGGGAATGATTCTGGTAACTCGGGAAGAACCCAACAACAGAGAGTGAATTCACTGTTTGAATAGGTCATAGCATTGCCGAGGAAACTGAGAGCAACCCAGTTAGTGCCGATGATAACACGTAGCGCTTGTGCGTGCTCTCAAGAACTTGAGTATTTCCATATTCATCAAGGTTTTACCAACATCCGTGTCAAGGATCCTGGCAACACAACATACCACCATGATGAACAACGATGGACGATGCAGATGCATAGGAAGATAACACTTTCTCAGATTTCACCTTAGCGAGGCCAAGGGAACGAAATCTGGGTGATCGACCGAGAGACATTTAGCACTCCGCTTCTAATGTTCTCCTTGATGTGTCAGCGTATCCCATTCATAGACATGGTTTGATAACTAGAACATCAAGTAAAAGGTCGGACTTCGGGAACACAGGAATCCATAAGGAATAACCACGGAGGTAAATCCTAAGAAATCCCTATGGGGAGGTGGCCAACTTCTCCAATCAAGATACTACAATAATAGGTCTCCTGGCGGGGTGTGTTGGCCACGACATCCACCTTACCGGTTTCCGAGGGACCGATATTATAGTTCTTGGAAATGTTCCAAACCATCATATCTGCCTGAGATTCAGATCTGGTTGGTGTCAGGATATTCCAGACTCATCGAGTCTAGGAAGAAAAACGGAAGTTTGCAACACGAATCGACGAGATGACGTTGCGAGATTCTCGGGGAATGAACTACGATAGCAAGCTCCAAAACATGAGCTGGTTCTGCTACAAACATGTGAACACGCTGTCCCAGACAAACATGACCACGTGGTAGTCTTATAATAAAACACTACCGAGTTCTGGAGGGGAACCATCAATGAGGATATCAAAATCCTTGCATAAGGTATACTCTTAAGAAGGAACTTCTTCTCCTTGAACAAATCAATCAGTGGCTTGGTGTGCTAGGGATACATATAGATTGAAGGTTGCAAGTCTTCAAACCACAGAATTCTTCGCACATGTGCATGACTGACTTGCGATGATTCCAGAGGGAGCAACATTGACCTTCTCGAATCCACGGCGGCAACTTGCATCAAATGCACATGAACTGGAGGAAGTCACTTCTTACATCCGAACATATGCTTCATGAACTAGCATGAACAAATGCTTTCAAAAGTTTCCAACACTAGCTTAATGTTCAGCAAAATTAGGGATAAGACAAGGATGTTGTCAATGGGCACAACAACAATTCATCCGGGTTTCCTTTTAAAAGGAATTCCATAGTTAAGTGAACACGGTGATAGCATTGGTCAGACAAAAGATGTAATGGTGTATGCTCGAGGGATCAACCACGAATAAGACAACATTACGAGCATCGTTGGTACTGATTTGATTTGACGATGGCCCACACTCAAATCAAAGGATTGATAAGACAATAGGTCCAACAACTGATCACAGGGACCAATTGATGAAGATATCATCTTTCTTCAACACACACTACACAAGAATATCCCTTTGGAACGAACTAAGTCAGACAAGCTTTTATCTTCCAACTCTCCAAGTTGTTGTCCAGCTTAACCAACTAGCTCAGGGATATCTAACACCGATTCTTGGAAAGAAGGTGGTTCGTAAGAAACCAACTTGATCACGGGCTCAACATAACGGTCAGGTGACGACCTGGTGATACTTCCGAGAAGACATTCAGAAAATCATGAACCACCGGTATGTTACTAAGCTCGAGAACAATCTCGCTTTTGAGGGCAAGACGATATAATCAAATGAGTGAGGACTTGACAAGATCCTAACTCATCAATCGAAGGGTGCACCGAAATAAGAACTAGGTAGCACGATAAGTCTTAGAAGGATGATTCAAAAACCAACATGCTAAGATTGAAATTATTATCCTTTAACTACCAAGCAACGAGGTTGCTGGGGGTATTGATTTCACACATCACAATTCATTTGTCGGTATTCCGGTTGCATCAACACGAGGGCCGAGGAATGACTAATGATGGTGAGAAGTATCACTGTACCAAGAGTTCATAGGATGGTGTGCAATTCCTATAACAATCTCGATATAGAATAAGGTAATACTCCAAGGTAGAACAGAACCAAAAGCTGGATTGGCATTTGATCTGCGGAATACAACTACTTTGACCCAATCCTAGATATGGATGAGGTACTGGAGTTTGTTTCTCCTAGTCATTCCGCGATAGAATGGCTTGACGGACCACAAAAGTAGTAGGCATCGATAAACGAACGCACGCATACTCTTGACTATCAATTGATAGACGAAGGTCAGTAGACAACTAAAGAGGGACAACTCAAAGGAACATATAACTTTCTGAGTTGTGGATGCATAGACTAGTATGTCGAACCAAGTTCAACATAATTCTTCCGGATAACCCATGCAGAAGGGTTGAGCTGGCAGAGTCACAATATAGCATGGAGAACTCATCGACAGCACTCTTGTTGTCATCTTTTGGTTTAGAAGAACTCCTGCCAAGAATGGTTCATGGTAATTGGAAGAAGGATGTACCACGAACCTCGAGGACTATCGCAAAGGTTACTAATATCCTAAAGGCGCTAGCAATTACTATCAACATGAAGTAAGTAGAGTGAATCTCGGGTTCAAGAACCCAGGAATAGAATACCTACTACTAAGTAGCATCATGGGATGCTTTCGAGAATGATGGCCAGAATCATCACACTGGGAACACAAATCATGGATAAATTACTAGATGATCCCCTGAGACACCTAGGGTCATAATAATTATTCCAACATAAAGGTCGAGGCAGTAGAATACCTCAACTCAACAATTAGTGTGATTGAGCTGGCATAAAGGAGCATCGAAACCAGAGGGAAAGGATTTTGCAAATGCATCAAACTATTTAGAAACCTGGAATGACTCGGACAGCATAACGGCTGTAAATGCTCAGAAAAGACTTGAGACATTCACAAAAATGGTGGCATAACCACTCAGAAGCACAATATCAAGGTTTCGAGATCAACAATTAACATATGGAGGTAGTAGGAACTGAACTCAAGCTTAAATCCAACAATCTTATAAGTCTACGGATTAGTAACACGTGATCCTGATGGAAAGAAGAGATAGCCTAGTTCTTAATCCCCGTAGAAGAGAAGATGATGTCTCAAATCAGAAGGCCATGAGGTATAAGGAGTAAAAAGAGCCTTACGTTCCATCCCACAATCAATTCCCTTATATAACTAAAGAATTTCTAGACTCAACTTCGACCAGTTTGGCTTGGTAATCCTACAGGCAGTCAAGCTCTGATACCAACGCTGTCAGGACCCCGACTCAATGCCACATCGATCTAGCATGTAACACCTCATATCACTTTGCGGCCTCACGCACGGTATTCCCACGGGTGTCGCCTTACCTTTGCCCGGGACCGTTTGCGTCTTTTGGCACACGTATATGATAGTGTCGCTAGCATCCATATGATAAGGAGCCCGGGCTGACATGGCTAGTCGTAAACCCAAAGTGGCCCAAACTTACAGGGACAGGCATCCATGACCCAACATCGAACGTGTCGGTCATCAGCGAGTGAATCCAGGCTGTAGCACTGGGCTAGCAGGACTCCGGTGAACCGGGCTGTAGCGGGCTAACAGGACTCCGGTATTCATCGCGTGACATTTCCCCGAAGGGACAGACACGGGAACAAAGAAGGACACATGCCGGCCAGCCTAAGTGTTCCGGAGCAGTAGCAAGCTACCATGGCTCAGTGGAAACACTAGGAGACATTTCCCGGTAAGAGAGGCTACTAAGGATAAACAACTAGATAGCCAGATCCCACACATACCAAGCATTTCAATAACATACACACAATATGCTTGATATGTGCAAATACAACATGGCATCACAACATGACTCTACGACTCAAGTATTTATTCATTAGGCTCCGAGGAGCGAGATATTACAAACATGGGTCTCATGACCCAACAATCAGAGCATACAAGTCAAAGCACAAGCGGAAGCTATCATGTCTGGGTACAGACATCTATAACTGAAAAGGGCTGAGAAGCCTGACTATCTACCAGATCCTGCCGGGGCACAAGATCGTAGCTGAGGTAACAAGCTAAACGTCGAAGTCCACGCGAAACTACTAGTGAGACCGAAGTCTCTCTGCAAAAACATAAAATAGGCAAACGTGAGTACAAATGTACCCAGCAAGACTTACATCAGAACTAACTACATATGCATCATTATCAACAAAGGGGATGGTGGGGTTTAACTGCAGCAAGCCAGCTTTGACTCGGTGGCTATCCTGAACTACGATTGCAATGTAACTCTTTTGAGGTGGCGCACACGAGTCCACATATTCCCCATATCAATACACCACTATGGATCCGCTCCCGTCTCCCTACGAGAACTCCATCCATAGCACTCACGCTTATCTTGCGTATTTTAGAGTATCCACTTTCACTTGTCTATGAACTGATATAAGCAACCCAGAAGTCCTTTACCGCGGACACGGCTATTCGAATAGATGATGTTAACCCTGCAGGGGTGTACTTCTTCATACATGTTTCCACCACTTAGCGTCTGCACACGACATGTGCTCGGCAGACTTCAAGCGAAAACCGACGTGGGTGTAGACCACGACCTACCTAAACACTCAAGTCTCTAGTCCAGGTTTATCGCCTATTCGGGTTCCATCCATGAGGAGATCCGGCCGGAGTTTCGCTCACAGCCCCAAACGATGTGAACAGGGTTCCCGAGATACCAAACGGGCATCCGGTACACCGTGCCACGTACCTACCGCATCACAGCCCACCCCTACGGTCAGCGCTGTCCACGGCCTCCAGTAAGCTACAAACACCAGAAACTACTTGCAACTCCTGGACAGAGGACTAGGGTGAATAAGAAGTCGAGCGGGGTCATATTTCAGGGCCCAATGTATGGTAGTAGCTGAATCATGGATCACAAACACAGAACTCAGTTCCTGAGGACGGCTTCAATGAGACAACCCACCATGTACTCCTACATGGCCTCTATACCAACACTGTCAGGACCCCGACTCGATGTCACATCGATCTAGCCGGTAACACCTCATATCACTTTGCGGCCTCACGCACGGTATCCCCACGGGTGTCGCCTTACCTTTGCCCGGGACCGTTTGCGCCTTTTGGCTCACGTATATGATAGTGTCGCTAGCATCCATATGATAAGGAGCCCGGGCTGACATGACTAGTCGTAAACCCAAAGTGGCACAGACTTACAGGGACAGGCATCCATGACCCAGCTTCGAACGTGTCGGTCATCAGCAAGTGGGTCCGGGCTGTAGCACTGGGCTAGCAGGACTCCGGTAAACCGGGCTGTAGCGGGCTAACAAGACTCCGGTACTCAAAGCGTGACATTTCCCCGAAGGGACAGACACAGGAACGAAGAAGGACACATGCCGGCCAGCCTAAGTGTTCCAGAGCAGTAGCAAGCTACCATGGCTCAGCGGTAACACTAGGAGACATTTCCCGGTAAGAGAGGCTACTAAAGATAAACAACTAGATAGTCAGATCCCACACATACCAAGCATTTCAATCATTCACACAATATGCTCGATATGTGCAAATACAACGAAGCATCACAACATGACTCTACGACACAAGTACTTATTCAATAGGCTCCGAGGAGCGAGATATTACAAACAGGGGTCTCATGACCCAACAATCAGAGCATACAAATCAAAGCACAAGCGGAAGCTATCATGTCTGAGTACAGACATCTATAAATGAAAAAGGCTGAGAAGCCTGACTATCTACCAGATCCTGCCGAGGGCACAAGATCGTAGCTGAGGTATCAAGCTAAACGTCGAAGTCCACGCGGAACTACTAGCGAGACCGAAGTCTCTCTGCAAAAACATAAATAGGCAAACGTGAGTACAAATGTACCCAGCAAGACTTACATCAGATCTATCTACATATGCATCATTATCAACAAGGGGGTGGAGGGGTTTGACTGCAGCAAGCCAGCTTTGACTCGGTGGCTATCCTAAACTACGACTGCAAGTAACTCTTTTGAGGTGGCGCACACGAGTCCACATATTCACCATATCAATACACCACTATGGATCCGCTCCCGTCTCCCTACGAGAACGCCATCCATAGCACTCACGCTTATCTTGCGTATTTTAGGGTATCCACTTTCACTTGTCTATGAACTGATATAAGCAACCCAGAAGTCCTTTTCCGCGGACACGGCTATTCGAATAGATGATGATAACCCTGCAGGGGTGTACTTCTTCATACATGTTTCCACCACTTAGCGTCTGCACACGACATGTGCTCGGCAGACTTCAAGCGAAAGCCGACGTGGGTGTAGACCACGACCTACCTAAACACTCAAGTCTCTAGTCCAGGTTTATCGCCTATTCGGGTTCCATCCATGAGGAGATCCGACCGGAGTTTCGCTCACAGCCCCAAACGATGTGAACAGGGTTCCCGAGATACCAAACGGGCATCCGGTACACCGTGCCACGTACCTACCGCATCACAGCCCACCCCTACGGTCAGCGCTGTCCACGGCCTCCAGTAAGCTACAAACACCAGAAACTACTTGCAACTCCTGGACAGAGGACTAGGGTGAATAAGAAGTCGAGCGGGGTCATATTTCAGGGCCCAATGCATGGTAGTAGCTGAATCATGGATCACAAACACAGAACTCAGTTCCTAAGGACGGCTTCAATGAGACAACCCACCATGTACTCCTACATGGCCTCTCACCGACACCTTTTACCAAATCGTGTTCACACACTTAGCTCACACATAGTAGGACATGTTCACACACCTCTGATTCATCCTCGATGAATCAGACCTGAATCAACTCTAAGCAGTCGCAGGCATGACAAACAAGCATGAATGAGTAGGCACATCAGGGCTCAAACAACTCCTACTCATGCTAGTGGGTTTCATCTATTTACTGTGGCAATGACAGGTCATGCAAAGGATAAAGGGGTTCAGCTACCGCAGCAAGTAACAGATGAATCGGTGTTGTCCTAATGCAGTAAAAGAGAGCAGGAGCGAGAGAGTAGGATTGTATCGGAATGAACAAGGGGGTTTTGCTTGCCTGGCACTTCTGAAGATAACATTGAGTCTTCATCAGTGTCAACGATCACATCATCGGTATCACGTCTATCGAGAGGGGACAAATACCGGCAACACAGAAGGGAACACAATCAATGCAATGCACAATATGATGCATGATCATGACATGGCAAAATGAATGTGTTTTGGGCTAATGCAACTAGCAACAGATTAAATGAAGTTGGTTTGAATACAAGATTCAAATTCAAACTCCATATGTGATTATTCAAATGCCATTTAATTGATTTGTGCTAAACAACAGCTATAAGTTGTTCTAACATGCATGAAAATGGTACAGATGGATTCCTTGAATTTTTCTGATAATTTTTCATATATAATTTATTTAATTTGGAGTTACGGTTAATTTTCTATGATTTATTGAAGTTTAGGGCATTTTCTGAATTTAATAAATCATTTCTGATTTATTTAAAACTCCAGAAAACAATTACTGCGTCAGCCTGACGTCATGATGACGTCAGCAGGTCAACATGGCACAGTCCAGTCAAACCTGACAGTGGGTCCCGCATGTCAGTGAAATTAGTTTAGTTAGAATTTAATTAAACTAAACTGGGTTAATTAACAGGGCTGGGCCCCACCTGTCAGTGAGTCAGTGGGTTAGCTAAAATTTAATTAGCATCTAAACTAAATTAGCAGGGCCCCGGGACCACATGTAAATGACCCAGGGGAGGTCAAACCCCTGGTCAACAGGGCCTAACACGCCGGCGGTTCGTTGCCGGTGGCAACAGGCGCGGCGGAGGGCTCGGGCTCGCTCCTCCGGCGTCCAAATGGACGGAGGAGAGCGGCTACGAAGAGCTGGAGCCCACCCGCGCCTGTTTCAGCAAGCAGCAGCAGCTAGGGCGGCCGGAGACGACGGCCCCGAGCACTTCCGCGGTGGCCGGAGTTCGGGCGCGAACGGTGGCGAAGCTACGTCGCACTAGAGGAGTAAACGAGGAGGGCTACGTGCTCCTGGGGGTTCACCGAGCACGGTGACGTGCTCAGGCGGGGGCTACGGTGGCCCTGGCCATGGCGGCGCCATGGCCGGCGGCGATGGGGTTCTCGGCTCGTTGTGAACGGCGGCTAGAGAGGGAGGTAGGGCACGGGGAGAGGGGGAATCGGGTCAAGGGCTCACCGCGGAGCTGCAGGGAGGGTTAGTGGGCTCGGGGGCGCGCCGGAGTGGCCGAATTGACGGAGAAGGGCGCCGGGGCCGAAGCTTGAAGACGATGTCGATGGCGGCTGCTCGGGGCCCTTCTGGTCGCGTGAGACGACGAGGAGGACGAGGGCGGAACAACGGAGCTCTGGGAGGCGTCGGGGAGGCGAGACAGTGGCTGTGGCCGCGCGAGCGCTGGTCGGCGGCGACGGGCTCCATTCGGGAAGGGAGCAGAGAGGGGAGGGAGGTCCAGAGAGCGAGGGAGAAGTGAGAGGGGGTCGGGGAGGCGCGTGGCGTCATCCGGGCGTCGCTAGGGAGGCCGGGGAGGAAGCAGGAGGTGGCCGAGCAGGGTGGAGGTGGCGCGCGCGGCGGCGTCGCGGTGTCCGTCCTCCTGGCAGGGAGGAAGACGACAGAGGAGGGGGGGGCGGCGGTGGGCTGGGCCGTTGGGGAAGCTGGGCCAGGTAAGTGGCGCCAGGTAGGTGGCCCAGGTGGCCTTCTCTCCCTTTCTATTATTTCTATTTCAGTTCTGTTTTTCTTTTATTTAATTCTTTTGCCACTGTTTTGAATTAAAAATAATAATTCAAACAATGCCAAAGCTCCTCTGAATATTTTTATTTTGCTAGATGGACTTTTCCAAAAGCTCAAAAAATAATTCAGGGATATTTGAAATTATATTCTAATTATATGAATATAATTAAAATTCAAATAGCTAATGAATTAAATTCAAAGTCCCAAAAATAAATCCTTAAAAATGTTCAATATTTTGGTTGGGACCAGAACCCTTGCCAAAAATTATCAAACATTTAAGAAGAGCATTTTGGAACAATGAATGAGATTTTTAGGGTTTCTGCCCTTCTTTTATTTAAGTTTTTGAGGCTTCCAAAATTCCTCAGTTCAAGTTTCAGAAATTTAAATATGATGCCTGGATGAAGATGCAACTATTTACAAACAATATTCTAGGGCTGTGACAATATAGCAGCCCGGAGAGTCATCCCGCAAGCTTTGGAACAGATTCCTCACTAAGAAGAATCAAATTGTCGACTGTCCGGATGCTAACGCTTTAGCGGCCTTCAAACATAGTATCCGAGACGAGTGTCTTGCCAGACACCTCGGCCAAGAAATGCCAGGGACGATGGCAGCCTTAACAAGCCTTATTACCCGCTTTTGTGCGAGCGAAGACAACTGGTTGGCCCGTAGAGGCACCAGTGACCCGGGCACATCCGAAATTCGAGATGGAAACGAGAAGCCACAGCGCACTAAGCACAAACCTCGGAATGTTAATAGTCCGGACAACACGATGGTCAACACCAGATTCAGAGGCTCTCGACCCAGTCAAGGAAAGAAGCCATTCAAAGGCAGTAAAGAGGGACCATCCGGCCTGAATAAAGTCCTGGACAGATTATGCCAAATCCATGGCACTTCCAACAAACCTGCAAATCATACCCACAAAGAATGTTGGGTCTTCTAGCAGGCAAGCAAATTGAACGCCAAACACAAGGGAAGGGAAACACCAAGCGAAGACGAGGATGAGCCTCGCCAGCCGAACACAGGGGGGCCAGAAAAAATCCCCACCAGAAGTGAAAATGGTAAACATGGTACGGACAACTCACGAAGAGTTCGTTGCCCCCAAACTCAATCCTTGGGCAGCCTGCCCGATCACTTTTGATCACAGGGACCACCGGCCAGTATCCGACACGGAGGATCGGCTGCCTTGGTGCTCGACCCAATAATTGATGGATACCATCTCACTTGAGTCCTAATGAATGGCGGTAGTAGTCTCAATCTGATATATCAAGACACCATACGCAAGATGGGGATAGACCCATCCAGAATAAGCCAAAATAGCGCCACCTTCAATGGAGTGATACCAGGCATTGAGGCCCATTGCTGGGGCTCCCTCGTATTAGAAGTGACATTCAGTTCTCCTGACAACTTCAGAAGCGAGGAACTACTCTTCAACATCGCTCCCTTCAGCAGCGATTATCATGCATTACTCGGAAGAACGGCCTTTGCTTGCTTTAACGCAATACCGAACTATGCCTGCCTTAAACTTAAGATGCCCGGTCCACGTGTTGTCATAACGGTTAGTGGAAACACAGAGCAGTATGCGGCAGCTCCTGCAGCCGGACTCTAGGTGGCCTCTCCCGCTATAACGCATGATCGGTCGTTCAGACCACGGACACGGCTAGACGAGTCCGGTGCACCACCATCAACAACATCCCGGATAAACCCTGGCTGGGTGCTAAACATATATCCCCATTAATGGTACTAGGGGCTATCAACACATAATAAAGCGCACAATTCGGCTTGCTTCATTAATAGGCACATATCTGATATCTCTAACATCCATTGAGAATAACTAACTTTTCGCACGCTTACTCGTTTACATGAGTTTTTGTTTTCACAGACATCATTCGTGCGACACCCTTCCAGGATAAGGCACAATAGAGACAAAGGCGCAGACGTGCAGTAGGGCCCCACTCAAAGGTTTCTCTTTAGATTAAGCCCCTGTGTAAACCTTCTTTACTATCTTTTGTTGCTTGACATCCCGTAGGTATTCAATACACCCATAGTGGATACTGGTGTCATAGGCTTTTCGCCATGACAGATCAATGCACGTACCTGGAGTTACAGGGTTAAGGGCGTGTTTTAGCCCAGTATATGTTATAAAGTCCGAATACCTTTGGGAGTGTTCCGCATCGCGAGTTTGGCCTTATATGCATCATCTTCGAATCATGTCTTTGGTCAAATGTTGGGTTAGCCTGGCTCCTGGGTTTGCTGCCTTACGTTCCATTCTATCAACTAAGGAGGCCAAAGGAGAACTACTGCGATTGTGCCCTGGTTATTCCGGATGAGCACCTCAGTAGAGAAAGCCGAAAACTGACTGGCATGATACAGCAAGAGATTGGTCAACCACTCGAGGACTCATCGGAATCTATAGGATTCCTCTGCATCAATGAAGGACCGGTTTTCCGGTCAAGTACATGCACCGTATCCGGATGCACGCGGAAGTACCAGGGGCTACATAGTAGCCCCACCTTTTCAACTCCCATGGCTAAGTGAAAGTGTTACAACTATATAGTCCGGTTGCCTGGTTTGACGTGCGATCACCTCCTTAATGGAACAAGACGTTGGATCAAGTGTGTTTACGCCTCTTTTTTCGAACACCCCCACATTATATGCGTGGGGGCTAAAGCCAACGACTGCTAACTTTCACGTTATAAGAATACATAAACAGCCACAGAGGAGACATTATAATACTTTCAGGAAAAAGTATAAAAAATAGCCTCTATAATTATACACATAATTGTTTACAATTAATAGGCTCGTCACTCGAACATGACATTCTTCGAGCATTGAGCCTCTATTCTATGGGCACCTTCTATGACCTACTCAAAATAGTGCTCGGCTGGGTCTTGGCCTCCTGCCGGACCCTGGGTTGCAATGCTGGTGGCCTCCATATCCGCCCAATATGTCTTCACACGGGCAAGAGCCATCCACGCATCCTCTATGCACGCCGACCTCTTCTCGGCATCTATTTGCACCCTGGCGCCAAATAATTGTTGCATCAAACCAAAGTAACTGTCCGGCTTCGGTCCTGTCGGCCACAGATGGTCTATTACAGACCTCATTGCATGGCCGGAAAGCCTATGGAGCTCGGCTATAGCGGCCATCTTCTCACTCAATGGTAATGAGCGCGCTGGGGCATTAAATTGCGACCAGAACAACCTTTCCATTTCGTTATCTTTATGGTCCTTGAACAACTTGGTCGCATCAGCCGCACTCTTCGCCAAGTCTGCATACTCACCTGCAGCGCTCCATAGCTTATCCAACGGAGCATACTTTGGATCTAAAAACTTCATCCACAACAAATATGGATTTCCAGCCGCGATTTCTCTGGCTTGTCGAAGTTCCTCCCGCGCGTCTCTAATATCAGAGCGCATCTTCAGGTCAGCCGCCTTTGCTTGATTCTCCTTCTAGAGAAGCTCATAGAGGCCGGCGGCGTCCCTCAGCTCCACAGCCATCTCGGCTATCTTTTCTTCGGTTTGGAGATGAGCAGCCTATTCGGCTTTCAAGTCTTCGGCTGCCTTTAGGGCAGCCGCATTGCTGACCCGGGCTTGTTCCTTGGCTAGGGAAAGTTCCGCCCTCATGGCCTCAATGGCAGCAGCTCCGCCTACAGTTACATCACATCATATTAATATTACAACCTTCTTACAATTTCCTAAAGCAAATATGGATGTAAGAGCGCATACTCTGCGACTCCTCGAATCTCTTGTTTATAAGCGTGATGTCGGCATCCACCACGTCAATCTGTCGCCTCAATTCGGCGCATTTAGTGGTCTGGTCTATCGTCGGACCCTTAGCAACCTGCACATCAATACAAGTGCGATGATTACCTGGGAGTGTGATCCTCCGTTTGCCGCCATGGGCTGGCAACCGCAGTCTCAGGGGCTACTATCTATACAGAGCACATCTATCGCATGCGGTGCAACTACACACAAAAAACTGTGTATTTCGTTGCTTACCTCAAAGCCCTTGAGCAAGCTCCTAAAAGCTTCATTTAACCCACTTGTGGTGGAGGAAATTTTCTCTACAACCGTACCCATTAGTGTACGGTGATCCTCCAATAGAGCGGCTGACTCCATGAGGCCCGTCAGTATGTTCGGCCGGACGCCGGATTCTCCCGGATCCTTTTCATTGTCCTCCACAGGAGCTGAACGCAATGGGATCTGGGCGGCCGAAGTATTAGCTTCTCGCCTCAGTGGATCTGGACTCCTCCGTGATGACACCTCAGGGTCGCCTGCCCCCTGGGGCGGAGAGGTAGGTGGGGTTTCACTCTCCATCATCTCCAGAAGAAGATCCTCCAAGGACGAACCCTGTTGAGACGAACTGGTAGCCGGACTGCAAAAATAGGTCATGGTTATTACTCTTAGAGGAAAAAACAATAAGCTTCTTGTTTATTAAACTTACAGCTCGGTGGAGCGTTGGCCCGTTAGCGGGCACGGCGCGGTAGGAACGCCCTTTGGGGCAGCGTCCTTTGGTGAAGTTTTCTTCCCTTGTTTAGGCGCCCCCGTTTCCCAGTCTTCGGAGGCGGCCCTCTTCTTGCCGCGGGGGGAGGAAACCTCAGATTCACCTCCCCGATTCTCCTCCTCGGTGGAGACATTAATTCCCCCGGTTCGGATGCACAATGTGTGAGGCTTACTCTTGGCTTCTCCACTCTTCCCTTCACCTTTCTCCAATGGAACTTGACTTATCGCCCGTTTAAGCATCGTGGCTATTGCCGGACCGGGCGAGCCTTCGGGAAGCGGGGCCGGACACCTGATTCTCTCTGCCTTACTGAGCCAATCCTGGTCGCGGACAGTATTTCAGAACAATGTTATGACAAATATAAACGAAGTGTTCGGTCACAGGGTTACTTACTTGGGTATCTGGGCGGTTGCAGCTCAGGCCCACATCCTTGGTGGTGTCTGCACACTTTATTCGTGGTCCAAAGAACAACTTATACATTCCTTCAGGCGTTGTGCCGAAGAAGTGTCGAATGGTTCGCGGGCCTTCTGGATTGAACTCCCACATCGGGAGAGGTCGACGTTTACACGGAAGGGCCCGCCGAACTAGCATTACCTTGATTATTTTGACAAGACTAGTGTCCCTCTTGAGGAGATCCCAAATGCGGCTCTGCAACATTGGTACATCGTTTGCAGGTCCCCAGTCCAGTCCCACATTGGCCCACGACGCCAGTTGAGGCGGAGGGCCCGAGCGGATGGCGGGGGCGGCCGCCCACCTTGAGCCTCGAGGAGCGGTGACATAGAACCACCTCCGTTGCCATAAATCAGATACCTCCGGGAAGGAGCCTTCGGGCCACGGGGCACTGGCGTTCCTGCTTATTGTGGCGCCTCCGCACTCTGTGTGCCGCCCCTCGATCACCCTCGGCTTCACATTGAAAGTCTTGAGCCATAAGCCAAAGTGTGGGGTGACATAGAGGAAGGCTTCGCACACGATGATAAACGACGAGATGTGAAGAATGGAGTCCGGAGCTAGATCATGAAAATCTAGCCCATAATAGAACATGAGCCCTCTCACGAAGGGGTCAAAAGTCAAACCCAAGACCCGGAGGAAGTTAGAGACGAATACGACGCTCTCGTTGGGCTCGGGGGTAGGGATAACGTGTCCAGGGGCAGGAAGCCTGTGCTTAACATCAGTAGTCAAATACCCGGCCTCCCAGAGCTTCGCGATATCCTCCTCTATGACAGAGGAAGCCATCCACCGGCCGTGATGGTCGGATACGGATATGATCGAAGATCCGAGGTGCTTGGGCTTGAGCTTTGGGTGTTGGAACTCGAAGTACGGAAAGTCACAAGCGTGGAGGTAAAGGGATAGGCCTTGACCCCTCTATAAAGGGGGAAGAATATCAAGCGTCCCTGGTGTAACCGTTCGGGACCTGCTTAAAAACACGGAGTCATGCCAACAGGCACGGTTGTATTACCCATGCCCGTATTGATGAGGATCCCACGATAAGAGGGACACGATCTCTGCTTCAACAAGACGTGCCAAAGGAATCGCCTTGTAATGTGTGTGCTAGCTGGTTATAAAAAAATGGTTGGAATAAAAACCGGACCGTGGCATGATGTCACGCTTAAAGGAGTTGTCAGCAGATTAGATTCGTGGATTATTATTCTCTCTATGGTGGTATGTGAAGTTTGTCTTGCAGAGCTGGACACGGTCCTTGTGTTCGGAATTTATCTTGATGTATTAGGAGATGGAACCCGCCTCGCAATGCCGAAGACAATCTACATGGCGGACTCATCGTCATTGAAGCCTGGTTCGGGGGCTGCTGAGGGAGTCCTGGATAAGGGGGTATCCGGACAGCCGGACTGTATACTTTGGCCGGACTGTTGGACTATGAAGATACAAGATTGAAGACTTCGTCCCATGTCCGAATGGGACTCTACTTATCGTGGAAGGCAAGGTTGGTGATTCGGATGTAGATCTCCTTCTCTGTAACCAACCCTGTGTAACCCTAGCCCCCTCCGGTGTCTATATAAACCGGAGGGTTTAGTCCGTAGGACACAACAACAACAATCATACCATAGGCTAGCTTCTAGGGTTTAGCCTATCTGTTCTCGTGGTAGATCAACTCTTGTAATGCTCATATCATCAAGATCAATCAAGCAGGAAGTAGGGTATTACCTCCATCGAGAGGGCCCAAACCTGGGTAAACATCGTGTCCCTAGTCTCCTGTTACCATTAGCCTTAGACGCACTGTTCGGGACCCACTACCCGAGATCCGCCGGTTTTGACACCGACAGCCCTCCCTAGCAGGCGGTGCGTGGGAGAGAATGGCAAGGCATGCTAATCGGGACGTGCCGACAGTGAGTAGGAGCCGTCACCGAGGACGACCGTGTGAATGTTGCACCTTCTCACCTTCCTCGGCGGGGAGGATCCGGTTGGATCTGTGACCAGTGCTGAGCAGAGAGAGAGTGTGGCCACCGCTATCGTGTTTAGATCTGGAGAGGACGAGACAATGTGAAGAGAGCAACACTAGCAAGCAAGCCCGGAGGCTCATGCCTATATTGTGGAGTAGTTTTCTTTTGTCTACCGGAGCCGGCTTGACCTCGTCAATGACCGTCGACAAGTCTTCATGCATGCGCCCCGGAGGTGCAGATGTTGTCATTTTGATCTGAAGCACCCGATTAACATATAACATGAAAAAATGCCACATGATAAGAAACCATAATCTCACTGCCCCAAGGAGACAACATGAATCCCGACGGACAAACTAGACGAGGATCAAAGCTCGGATTAAAGATAAACTCATAGAAAAGGGGTCCAACGATAGATGTGCTAATTAACATATCCGGCTTGACCTAGATGGCAGCCAAGTTGTCTTCGTGCATGTGCCCCCAATGACCAACGCCTTGGAGGAACTCAGTTGTCACTGTTTAACCCTCGCAGTGATCCGAAGCACATGACACCTAATATTTCGAGATGACAAGAAACCTTGTTTTTAGATTTCTCATCAGAACTATAGCCCTATACAACACAGCCAACATGATATGTAGACGATACCCAATCCAGTCGTATCTACTAGAGTCTGGTCACATGCATGGACGAACTAATCTTCTGTGTCATGCAGGGATCGTCTAGGCACCGGTGGCTGCAAAACACTGCTCCAGTACTATTGCTCGTCTATCTCTTCTATTAACTCACCCGACTTGCGTGGCCGGGGAGTGTGCCTATGGTCGCTTCTGAATTGCGAGCCCACATGTGTGTGCTAACGCAATATGACACGCGTTCCATTCGGAGAGCGGCCTGCTAGACCGACCGACTGTCTGGGGTGCGGCGCGAACGCGACGGGCGTGTTGTATACTCCGTACATGTGTAGCACCGTTATCTTAAGGCTTTGCTCCATGGCCCAATCCATGGATACAAAATTATACTGCACTACTTAAAAGTCAAGGGCGTGACTTTTCCTGCGATGTAGGCGGGGCAGTTCCGCCTAGTCGGTTCGACAGAGATGCGAGAAGATGAGGCAGTAGGTTGCTGCAAACATAGGGTTGTGTGATTTGACAGTGAGTTACTGCTGAACAGGTGGAGCCCCATGATTTAAGTTGCCATTATCATTTTAACTGTGGCGCTACTACCGGCGTGAGTCTTCCTATTCGTGACCGCCTCCCCGGTATACATGTGCCTCTCCCAATGCTCCACCATGTAGAGCATGGTTAGTATAGTCAGCTGCTCGTGCTGCATGAGTATATAAACATGCCATGTCATCAAAAGTTAGTAGTATTATTTTTTAGTCATACAATAGGGTTGGCTATAAGTTTTTTCTCACTTTCTCTCTTTCTCTCTCCTTGTATTAAATGCTTTTTTCTAGGAGCACGTGTAGAGGCTAGCTCTTGCATGAGAGCCCACTCCTCCACTTTTTCCTTGCCTCTCTCCTCCACATATGCAAAAATGCCATATAAGCGGGTTTATAGCCTACTATTGTACTTGCTCGTACAGGTGCTAAGCATGCCACATAGGCATAAAGTCTGATGTGGCAAGTTAATTAAGAAGAGAGAGACTACTTTGGTGACCCGAGGAAGAAACAGTGGTAAGCGCATGTAGGTAGGTGAAAAGACAATTTTGAGCCTATAGCTAATTAAATGAAGCAAGCTTAGAGCATCTCCAACAGGTTGTATGTTAGTCTTGTTGGTAAATGTCCATGTCATCAACCAACAAGCTATCATACAACTACTCCAATAGCTTGTATCTAAGTTATCCAATAGATGGTGAGAAAATAAATATGATTGCTCTCGATTTCACCTTGGAGCTTGTGCAAATGTTGTTGGTTAATCTACATACAACTTTGCTCTCTATTTCAACTTGCAGCTTGTGCAAATGTTGTTGGTTAATCTACATACAAGTTTGCTCTGTCTCCACATTTATTACATGCCACAACATCACTATGTCCTAGGTGGCAAATTTACCAACATCTATCTTACAATTGTTGGAGATGCCCTTAGCAACAAAAAACTAAGCACCTATGCATTGGGAACTTGAGTTGCTAAGCAATTTAATGCCCTTAACACCTCATCTAAGCACCATTTCATTGGAAGAGGTCACTCCTTGGAAAATGCAATAAATACTATGAAGAAAGAGACACACAGAAGTAAAAAAAACTCTTATAAACATCCTTATAGCTGACCTTGTTGTATGAATGACTAAGTGATGACTATGTATGACATGCCAACATCAGATAGCCTAATGCAGCGTGTGAAATCTCAAAGGCGCGGCCACGGGAGCGAGGCGACGGTCGTGGTAGGCGCGGCCATGATACGGGCTGCTGGCAGACCTTGGATCTGAGATCAAATGGTCGCATGCTAAGTTGCTGAAACTTTGCAGAATTACCCTCCAGGATAGGATATTCACCCATAGGTCTAGAATCACGCTGTGGGAGTCCTGGACTAGGGGGTCCTCAGGCGTCTGGTCTATTGGATGTGGGTCAGACTACTAGGCCATCAAGATAAAAGACCGAAGATCACCTCTCATATCCGGATGAGACTCTCGTATGCGTGGATGGCAAGTATAGATGTCTGGATATGTCATTTCTTTTCTGTTAAACCAACTTTGTACAACTCTAAGCCCCTCTGGTGTCTATATAAACTGGAGGGTTAGATCGGAGGCAGGATCACAACATTGCTAGGCTAGCTAATCAAGGGTTAGACAATACGATCTCGTGGTAGATCAACTCTTGTAACCCCTATAACCCTCGAATATAATCAAGTAGGAGTAGGGTTTTACCTCCATTAAGAGGGCCCAAACCTGGGTAAACACTATGTCCTTTGTTCATAGTTATCATCGGTCCTCAGACATACAACTTGGTCCCCCCCTACCCGAGATCTGTCTACTTTGACACCGACATTGGTGCTTTCATTGAGAGCTCCGTTGTATCGTCGACAGAAGGATCGCTGGCTCACCTCTTCATCGACAATGATGCTACGTCCAGGGAAACCTTTCTCCCGGCACAGGTCTTTGTGTTTGGTGGCTTTGTGCTTTGCGCCAACTCGATCGGCCGCCTCAAGTAGGTCAACAGTTACGTCCCCGGCCACCAGATCAGGTTTGGAAACCTAAACAATGTCGCTGACATCCGAGTAGATCTGGTCTTCGATAGGTTTGCAGCCTCGACTGCTATTCTATACCCCCACCAAGACGACTCTTCGGATCCTCTTTTAGACCCCTCTCAGAGGTCAACACTCATACCTACCCTGGCCTTAGATCCGGGGCTGGTTTCCTTGTTCGAAGACAGGAGCGCGAGCCCCGTCGGACCTCTTCCCCTTGTGGAACTCCCGACTAAATACCCAAATGCAATCTTAGACTTAGCTCTGGGCAACCACCCCGAACTGTCGAGGTCTGCGCTCGTTGGATCCGATCAGGTGTCTCGTATCGAACTCAGCCCTGAAGATCCACAGTTTCCAGTCCCTCTTCCGCTCCTAGAAGAAACATTGGGATTGATGCAGGCTGTCGCCATCACCAGGGCTTTATCTCCGAATTGACCCAGCTCGGGCTGGAGGCTGAGAGCGGGGAATTTTATGCCCCACCTACCACCCACTTGGTCGCCATTGTCGAGGATTTAACCGACATGCTTGACTACGCGTCTAAAGACATCGACGGTATGGACGACGATGCAGATGCTTAACCAAGCCAAGCCCCACCCATCACAGGGTGCTGGACGACCACTTTAAGTTAGGACGTATACATGGTGGACACTCCTCATAAAAAGGACGGCGAGTATAATTAGAACCCTAATGAGGACAACCCGTCGATAAACCACCAAAGCGCCGGCGTTAGCGGCGCCGCTCACGATCACGTTGGGCGAAGAACAGTAATACCGGCACCAGAGATAATGAAACCCTGGATGATGCCAAAGATCCCGAATACCCCATCGAGCCCACATCTGAAAAGGATGAGAGGGAAGAGGGTGAATATAGTCCCGAACATGCCGATCACAAAGATTCGGAAGACAAAAGTTATATGCCGGAATCCGAAGAGGAGGTCAGCCGCAGTGATGGAGATTTTATCATCCCAGAGGAACCCCTCGAACAAGAATGCTTCAAGCGACAGCTCATTGCTACAAATCGGAGCCTGAAAAAGAAGCAGTAACAGCTCAAAGTCGAACAGGATACACTCAACAAGAGGTGGACTAAGGTCCTAGCCGCTGAGGAATACGGCCACGGGCGACTTGTCAAAAGTTACCCTAAGCGCAAGCTGCCGCAGCAATTCGACGAGGAAGCCCTAGAGCCAATACCGTCAAAATACCATCAGGCAGATAAACTAGACCGACCACCACGTGGATAGGATAAAGCGGCATATCAAGCCGAACACCAACCTGCACCCCCCCCGCTAAAGAGGCAGGGAGACAGCAGCCGCGAGATACACATATGACTTGCAATGTGACCTAGTCAATGAAGCTAGTCAAACTAGATCAATCTATGGATCAAGGGACCGTGCCCCGGCGCGAGACAACGGCTATGAAGCCCGGCGTGATGACCATTACTATACTCGGGACCAGAACCGAACTGATATGTCAGCAAATCTCCAGCGTGATATTGCGTGATATAGAGGGGCCGCACACCCTTTATGCTTCACTGATGATGTCATGCAGCACCAATTTCTAGAAGGGTTTAATCCCGTAAACATCAAACAGTACGATGGAACGACGGATTCGGTCATCTGGATTGAAGATTTTCTTCTCCACATCCACATGGCTCGAGGAGATGATCTTCTTCTAAAGATGGCGCCATTAAATATCTTCTTCTAAAGATGAAAGGACAGGCGCAACATTCGCTGAATAGCGTCCCAGAAAACTTCGTTGGAACCTGGGAAGATCTGGAAGACGCCTTTCGAGCCAACTTTCAGGGCACTTATGTCCGGCCACCGGATGCTGACGACTTGAGTCACATAATCTAGCACCCAGGCGAATCAGCTCGCAAAATTTGGATTCGGTTCTTAACTAAAAAGAACCAGATAGTGGATTGTCCGGACGCCGAAGCCTTAGCGACCTTCAAACACACCGTCCGAGATGAATGGCTCGCCCGACACCTCGGGCAGGAAAAAGCAATGAACATTGCAGCCTTAATCGCACATATGACCAGTTTTTTGTGCAGGTGAGGTGTCACACCCAATATGCGACCCTATCCAAAAGGAACTAGAAGGTCCCACCAAGGATAGACCCGCATATTGAAACGCTTTTGCAAGGTGGATATCATAACATCAATATTACATAATAGATGGGGATACAGACAAGAGGCATACAATGCCACACGAATATAACATTACAATACATAAGAGCATCATCCGTCTACGGATGAGTCACAAACAGAAACTCAAACGACATCCACCCTGCTAGCCCAGGCTGCCGACCTGGAACCTATCCCCTGATCGAAGAAGCAGAAGAAGAACTCAACGCAAGCAAGCATCGCTCTTGCGTCATGATCATCGCACAACCTGTACCTGCAACTGTTGTTGTAGTAATCTGTGAGCCACGAGGACTCAGCAATCCCATTACCATGGGTATCAAGACTAGCAAAGCTTAAAGGGAAAGTAAGGGGTAAAGTGGTGAGGCTACAGCAGTGACTAAGCATATATGGTGGCTAACATACGCAAATATGAGCGAGAAGAGAGCAAAAGGAACGATCGTCAACTAGTAATGATCAAGAAGTGATCCTGAGCTCCTACTTACGTCAAACATAACACAGAAACCATGTTCACTTCCCCGACTCCACCGAAAAGAGACCATCACGGCTACACACGCGGTTGATGCATTTTAATTCGGATCTGGTGTCAAGTTATCTACAACCGGACATTAACAAATTCCCACCTGCCTATAACCGTAGGCACGGCTTTCCAAAGATTATACCCTGCAGGGGTGTCCCAACTTAGCCCATGACAAGCTCTCATGATCAACGAAGGAATAGACCTTCTCCCAGGAAGACCCGATCAGACTCGTAATCCCGGTTTACAAGACATTTCGACAATGGTAAAACAAGACCAGCAAAGCCGCCTGATGCGCCGACAATCCCGATAGGAGCTGCACATATCTCGTTCTCAGGGAAACACCGGATGAGCAATCCGTACAACTAAAACCAGACCTCAAGTTTCCCTGAGGGGGCACTGCAAAGGGCTCTAGTTCGGACTAACACTTAGACAAGCACTGGCCCGGGTGGGGGGGCTGTAATAAAGATGACCCTCGGGTTAATTACTCCCAAGGGAAATATAGGTGGTGGTGAGGCAAATGGTAAAACCAATGTTGGGCCTTGCTGGAGGAGTTTTATTCAAAGCGAACTGTCAAGGGGGTCCCATAAATCACCCGACCGCATAAGGAACGCAAAATCCGGGAACATAACACCGGTATGAAGGAAACTAGGGCGGCAAGAGTGGAACAAAACACCAGGCATAAGGCCGAGCCTTAGACCCTTTACCAAATATATAGATGCATTAATAATGTAAGAGACATTGTGATATCCCAACCAAAATCCTGTCCACCATGGAGCAATCTTCAACTTCACCTGCAACTAGCAATGTTATAAGAGGGCTGAGCAAAGCGGTAACATAGCCAAGCAATGGTTTGCTAGGAAGGGTGTCAAAGGTTAGAGGTTCATGGCAATTTGGGAGGCTGATGAGAAAAAGATAGGTAACGCAGCATAGCGATAGAATGAAGCAACTAGCATAGCAATGATAGTAGTGAGATCCAGGGTAGCGGTCATCTTGCCTGAAATCCCGCTAGGAAGAAGAACGAGTCCATGAAGAAGACGAACGAAAGTAGTCAAACGAATCCTCACAATCGCAACATTACCGGAACTAAGAAGCAACACCGGAAAGAAACAAACAACATGGTAAATGCACAAGCATAAATATGGCATGATGCACAAACAAGTATGATGCATGTCTGGTTTAATGAGGCATGGCATGGAAAGTGCAACAAACAATACTACAAGTTAAGTGGAGCTCAATATGCAACGAGTTGCATATTGACAAAACACCACATGCAATTGTTTAGTGTGATCTCGTTTAACCTACCAAACAATATTAAATGTTGTTAAACATGGCAAAACGTGAGGCATACGAAAACTACCTAACTAGGCAAGTTTAAATGAGGCCGGAAACAACAAACAACAATTCCGGAAAATCCTCATATGCATATTTTGGGTTTGATACTGTTCTGCCCTAAACCATATTTTAATGTTGTTAAACATGCAAGATGAGTGCACCAAGTTAATCTAGGCATTTTTCCACCCCATTTACATATAAAGTTTATTAAAATTGGAGCTACGGTTATTTAGTTATTAAATAAAACATAGATGAAAGTGACATATTATTAATCTACACAAAATTCTAAGCATTTTACATATATAAATTATTTAATTTCGATGCACGGTTCAAGAGTTATTAATGCATGAAGTTTAGGGACTTTTCTGTAAAACAGTTAAATCTACGGATAATGCTAAATTCGCAGACGGGAAAAAAACGGGAGTTGGGCCGAAACTGGCTAGCCCAATAGAGGAGAGGCTAGGGGGCTGCTCACCCTGGGCCTTGGGCCGGTCGGTGGAGAGGCTGCAGGCTTAGGGAGGCGCTGGCCCAGGCGCTGGAGTGGCCGCGGTCAACGCAGCTGGGACGCGCGGAGCTACTCTGCTCGAAGCAGAGCGAGCAGAGGCCGGCGACGGTGGACGTGGCGAAGGGCGGCCCGCCGGCGTGGGGTAGCGGAAGCAGAGGCGAAAACTGGCGGCAAGGGAGACGCGGATCTGGGCGGTGGAGGTCGTCGGGGTCTGTTCCCTACCGAATCGAAGCGGAGGCGGCTCCATGGCTGCTATTGAAGCCTGAAGAAAAGAAGGTCAGGGAGAGAATTCAGAGAGGGAGCAGGGAAGGAATGCTAGGAGCAACGGTGGGATAGGGAGGCAGCAGAGGCACTGCACTCTCCGGTGACCTCACCGGACGTGCGACGGGGAGGCGGCTCCATGGACTGCTGCGAGGACGAGGGCGAGGATGGCCCCTCGCGAAACAGGCACGGCAACAGGGCGATGCGGCTGGGCAGCGAGCCTCCTGGACCCGTGCTCGAGCGCCTGAGGATGGCGCGGCGGCGGAGCTTGTCGCGGATCCGTTCGGCCTCAGGCGTCGTCCTCCTAGACGCGCACGAGGAGCTTCTCCGGCGACGGCGCTGATACAGAGAACAGAGAGAGAGAATCGGGTGAGACAGAGAGCAACGAGGGAGACGGAGGAAAGAAGAAAGGGAGAAGGCAGGGGCACGAGGTCCTGCTGGCGGCGCTGCTTGCGGCCGGCTCGAGGGATTGGCTGGCATCTGAAATCGAGGAGGGGATGGATTGGGGAAGCGGGCACTGACTGGATGGGGATGGATCCCGAGGGGATTTGTTGGAGTGGCCGCGAGGCTGGGAGGATGGAACAGACAGCCAAGGTTTTAGGGACTAGACTGGTTATATAGCGAGTGGTTAGGTTATGGTCCCTCCGGTTAGATCCGACGGTCGAGAAAAATAGGCTAGGAAGTCCAAATAATAAAACGGAGATATTTTATAGATGTTTGTGGATGATCCGGATCCAACGGTGATGACTGAGCGGTTCGGGTTCGGGGCAAGTTTCGGACGCATGCGAGGGGTCTAAGAGAGGTCGACGAAGACAAGGGGGGGTTTAAGACGGGTTAGATGGGCTGTGCGGAGGGGGGTTGGGCTGAGAAGAGAGAAGAGAAGGCAGCCCGGCAACAGTTTCCAGACACCGAAAACGTCCGACGTAAATACCGGCAACGGTCCCGCCATATATTTAACGGTTGGGCAGTCAAATGAACTCGGAATGCGACGAAATTTTGCAGGCGTCCTGTCTACACTATAATAAGACAGCATGACAAGTTGCAACCCATTCCGAGAATATTTTTATGCCAGTTATAAAATAATATCTCAGAGGTGCCGCGGGCGCGTGCAAGTGTGTCTGGACTCCGAACGGACAACAGAGAGAACCGGGAGAACCCGAACGGATGCAAGTTTTGAAAAACATGCAGATGAAATGCAGATGAAGTGCAGATGATGACATGAGATGAGATGCATAACAAGAACAAAATTCAAAACAACAGATACAACCCAACCTCGAAGGAAATATCATATAGCATCTCCGGAAAAGGCAAGAGTTGGAGTTACGAATATGGAAAGTTGTATCCGGGGCGTTACATGAGGATAGCTGGTTGGCTTGTAGAAGCAATAGCTCAGGCGACCCCAGCACTTCTGAGGTGAGAGACGGCAATTGTAAACCTCTTCGCAACAAAAACAAACGTGAAAACAACAAGCACGATGCAGACGATATGGCAGTCAATGCCGGATTCAGCACCCCTAAGTCCGGTCACCTAAAGAAACCTTTCAAAGGCAACAAAGACGGACCATCTAGCTTGGATAAAATCCTCGAGAGGCCCTGTTAGATTTGTGGCACACCTGATAAGCCTGGGAACCACACCAGCAGGAATTGTTGGGTTTTCAAACAGGCCGGTAAGATAACCACCGGACACAAGGGAAAGGGACCTCCAAGCGAAGATGATGACGAGCCCCGTCAGCCGAAAACTGGGGGTCAGAAGCAATTTCTCCCTGAGGTAAAGAAAGTGAACATGATCTATGTCACTCACTTTCCCAAAAGGGAGCGCATGCGTGCACTACGAGACATCTACAACGTAGAGCCTGTCGCCCCCAACTTCAACATGTGGTCAGCCTGTCCGATCACCTTTGATCGCAGGGATCACCCAACCAGTATCCTTCACGGGGTTCAGCCGCCCTGGTACTTGATTCGATTATTGACGGATACCACCTCACTAGAGTCCTTATGGATGGAGGTAGCAGTCTCAACTTGATTTATCAAGACACTGTCCGCAAGATGGGCATTGACCCATCAGGAATCAAGCCTAGTGACACTACCTTTAAAGGTGTGATACCAGGAGTGGAGGCCCGTTGCACGGGCTCACTAACACTGGACGTAGTATTCGGCTCCCCGAACAATTTTTGCAGCGAAGAATTGATCTTCTACATCGTCCCTTTTCGCAGTGGCTATCACGCAATGCTCAGACGAATTGCTTTCGCCGCTTTAATGCAGTCCCTCACTATGCTTACTTAAAGCTCAAGATGCCCGGACCTCATGGCGTTATCACAATCAATGGTAATATGGAGCACTTCCTCCGTACTAAAGAGCACACGGCGGCCCTTGCAGACAAAGTATATGGTGGCCTTATCAAGCCGAACAGTTTATTGGCCAACAAAGCCAATGATGTATCCAAACGAGTCTGGTCCGCACATGATAGCAATAAACCAACAGATCCAGACCTTGATTAGCAGTTTGGCCTCGGCCGATCGCCCTATCAGGTTGCGGCTTGCATACCGCATGTACATAATTACTCACTAAAAATACCATGGGCGGCGCCGGAGGCACACTGCAGAAAAGGCCGATTGTATGGCTTGACCCCACCTGGACACATATATCTTTTTCCTCTTACTGTAGGTTCATCAAGAGCCCTACTTGCTAGATGGTTGTTTCAGGAGATCCTTCTAAGGCTAGCATTCCGCAACCATCAAATACTCCTATTAAAGGACTTATTACTAAGGAGAAACGGCGCACACGTGCGACAGGGCATCACTGGAGTCTTTTGAACTACTATCTTTAGGCCTTGTGTTAATCTTTCCCTTATGTAAATTTTTTTTTCTTTCTTTCTTTAGGCATCTAACATGACCTTAATATTGAAAGGCATTGTCTGTCGAAACACACCTCGTCGTATCAATAAGGATATAAAGGAAGCAGGTGACTATCACCTTATTGGTTGGATTCTTGTATTATCTTTTCATCTGTGTTCCCCCTTACGTTCAACGGACATATGTGCTGAGCTCGGAGGCCTGCTCTGAACTCTTCTGCTCCAAGGACTCGCACCTGGCGATGGGGTCCTTGATCTCTTGTTCGACATTCCCCACGTGTGCCTCATGTCGTCGGAGGGTGGTTTGCTCCTCCTCTAACTCCTTGGACGATTTGTCCGCAGCCGCCTTGCTCACCTTTGCCTCCTTCTTGGCTTCGGCAACGGCTCTCTTGAGGGACTCGACCTTGGCTATGCCAACGGTGAGTATTTTATAACATTTTTAGTCAGTTTAAATGACTAACACAAATATAAATTTCGGGTATGTTGCAGTGCCACATACCTTGGGTTTCGTTAAACCGCTGGTTGATGCGGTTGAGTTCCTCATCAGATAGCCTAAGCTTCCGATTGAGCTCGGCAGTCTCTGTGGCCTGACCAGTAGCCGCCAACATAGAAGCTTGTCCAACAACATATAAGGCGCGTTATATACTTGTTTTGATCCTCTGTATGGATTGTTCTGTTCCAGACAGAGACTCAAGGGATACTGTCTACACATGGTTTTTGCTTCACACACACACACAAATATATATATATATATATATATATATATATATATATATACAAAAAAACCTGTAGAGAATATTACATCGCATACCTCAAAGCCCGTTAGTAGGATGCTGACACTACAAAAAAATACACTTCTGTGATGATACGTGTTTGTCACAGTAGGTTGCGTTCTTCGTCATGCATGTACATCCATGACAAATTTATGACAGAATCAAGATAGTCATACCTGTGATGTCGTAGAAGTGTTCCATGACATTACCAAAATTATCATCACGGAAGTGTGCACTTCCATGACGATAAATCGCGCGTCACAGAAGTGCTTTTGTCAAGGGTGACCGACACATGGCATCCACCATAACGGAACACCATTAAGCTATCGGGTCAGATTTTGGATCCGATAACACGTTAACAGCCCCAACCAATGGGGATTTTCCACGTGTAAAATCATCATTGGCTGGAGGAAACACGTGTCGGCTCATCGTTGGGACAGATATCATCCGCTCATTGGACCGAAGGCACCTATGATACGGTGACACGTCGCACGGCCTAACAGAGGCCCATTCCTGTGAAAAGGCCGGCTCGTTTGACTTGGTCAAAAGGTGGCGGGCCGGCCCACGGAAAGCCTGTTAACGGCCTATTTGCATATAGCCCATTTATAGCCCGCTAACCCAGGGCCCATTATGCCCTATCCGAATTAGGCCCAGTAGCGTCATCTGGGCCGTCCAATATGATTCCAGCCCGTTCTAACTTCCGGCCCATGTGTGCCCATGACTTCTTTCGGCCCATATGAGGCCCTTTGTAACTCTTGGCCCATTAACGGCCCGTGGTGAAATTGGTCTATAATGAATAGTGTATCACTTTATACCCATTAATGGCCCGATATTCCATTGGGCCATTTCCAACCCAAGTTATCTTTCGTCCTTGTCAGGGCCCATTGATTCTTGGACTCATTTGCAGCATTCGGTTACATACGGCCCGTTACTGTCATTTTCTGCTTGTGGGCCAAATTCAGCCCGTCGTTATAGTTGGCCCGTTTGCGGACTGTTAATACGTTGGGCTGTTTTCATGTCAAAAAAAACCCGTTGGGCTGTTTTCATAGAGTTATCAAATACGGCCTATTAACGGCCCGTTATGGTCCACAAATAGTATGGCCCATGATTGGCGAAATGATGATACACCCCGTAGAGGGCCCATGGATCCTACGGCCCGTATGAGGCCCATGGATATTATGGCCCGTAGAAGGCCCATGGACCCTGCGGCCCGCAGAAGGCCCATGGACTCTACGGCCCATAGAAGGCCCATGGACCCTAAGGCCCGTATAGAAGGCCGATGGATCCTACGTCCGAAAGAAGGCCCATCAATCATAGGGCCTGCAGGAGCCCATGGTTACAATAGTCCGTGTGTTTCCATGATTATTTTGGCCTAGTTACCAAAAATAGGCTATTGTGCCCACTAGAAAAACACAGAAAAAGAACTGCAGTGACTACAAGCAAACAACCAAACAAGACAATGAGGAAATAAATAAGCAAGCAATTAACGCTAGCCTATTACCGCTATTACACATATTACATCGACTGGGCATCAAAGTTTGCCACCAGTGCAAATATAGGGAACAAAGCAGCACATTACATACACTGGCCGTCAAAATTGGCCACCAGTGCAAATAAACGCGGCAGCAAAACAAGAGCATAACTGAAACAACTTCAGAAGAGCTCAAGAAACGTTATCCTGGGTATCCACCATGCTGGCAAGAAGCTTAGCAAGCTGATTAGCTTTGTCCTCTTTGGCGCTAAAATCCTCCAACGCTTGCAGTTGCACAAGAAAGTATGCATTTGAATGCTCCAGGGACTTCCGCAGTCCTTCCGCTTCTTGACGCAGCACAGCTGATCGATGTCTTTCAGCTTGTAGTTGAGACTCAAGAAACCAAACTGATTCAGACAGTGAGTTTGAATAGCTTGTGCAAGTGGTAGTGGCCAGTAACTCGAACACTAAACCAAGACAGGACTTTGGGGTTGTCTCGCTGTCTTCAAGATAGTCTTCCTTAGCTATTTTATTAGCTTTGTTGGAGACCAACAAGGATGTGTCACTATCCTGAACCTTATCTGCATTACTTCCTTTACAATTGCTTAATAAGGCAATCTTCCCCAATATTCTGTCAGCATTCTAAAAGAAGAAACAAGCAGACACATAACAAGTTTAGCATGTACTAGTATATGAAACTCATTTTGGTGAACCAGTTCATTAGTAAGGTGGACATGATTAAACTACCAAGTCTTCTATTGCCAAGTACTAGTACATAATAAAAGCATCAAACAAACATATATCTATGTCCTATGGTCACTGCATTGTCTTGCCAAATCAAAATAGAGACACGGTTCAAATCATATCAGTTCAAGACAAAGTAGCAGTGAAAGAATATAAAGCGTGAGAAACTACACGGCACAACAAGATTTCAGATGGGTACCACGGGTCTACATGTACAACAACACTATTGGCTCTGTTGTGATGCTAGTAATGTGCATGATATGAAAGTCAACTGTATACACAATTGAAATTAAAATCAAAAGAGCTATTGATAAGAGCAAACCTGTTAAAGAAACATGTGTGGATATACCTTGTGTGCCATTGGAGTTTCGATTGGATCCTTCAATTTAAAAATAAGTTTGTATGAGTAAATACAGTGATACAAGAGCAAAGCAATCATAGTTAAAAAAAGGCACGCCGCGCTTAAGCGCACCTAGGCTCTAGGCGTTGGCAAAACACATTGCGCATAACTATGCTTAATCTATGCATAACTGCGCATAAGCATGTGCTTTGGTCAGTAAAGTGCAAGGCGGTGGCAAAATGCACAATTAACGCCTAGCGCTTTTTTGAACTATGATAGCAATGGAATCTTAAATTAGAACAATTGTTCTTCAGGTTTAGGCACTTGTTCTACATGAACAGAGTACAGTAAGACGCAACAATATAATACTTACAAAATAGAAAATGAGCTCATAGACCTTACCACATTCTTGGTTCGGGACCAGTACAGAACAAGGCGTTCTCAGTCATCGTACAGTAAATGTGTCTCGGGAGAACGTAAGGGAATTTGATGAGTTTCTTTGCCGATGATGTACGTTTTCTTCAGGTAATTCCGATATTGCCACCAAGCATTCTTGAAGATAGCAAAGGTATTAGCACAGGTTACCTCATCCTGAGTTTCCAAATCGGTCCTTCTCTATAGAGAAAAATAGGAAAATTTGTTGTATTACAACCATCATGGAGGTAGGATGTATGGGATGAAGCAAAGTAATTGCCATGAATAACAGTACTTACACATAACTCCTGGACAAACACCTGCAATTGTAATTTTCCTTCATCTCGAGTATAATATTTCCAGGATGGGAAGATACACACATAAGATTTAACAACATCAAATGCGATAGATGCTAAACTACGACTAGCTGGTTGTGCTTCCTCCACAGGAATAGGTGTACTAACTAGTGGAGTTGGGGTTTGCTGTGATAGTACTGGCCCTTTGGGCACTGGAGCTGCCTTACTAACTGCTCTTCTTTGGGAGCTCTGTGGTGGAGATGGTGTTGTGTCAACAGGAACTGGGTTACTATCGGCTGGTGTTGGGGTTAGATTGGGTGAAGCTGGTTCTCTATCCATCGCAGTAGGGGTACAATCTGCGAGAGTTTGGGTTATGTGTGGTAGGGCTGGTTCTTGTGCATGTACAACCGGGGTGCTATCTCCACCATGATTTAGCACTGTTTTATTTGAATACCGTGCTTTTAGTCCGCTAGATACTAGCATCACCCGCTCCAATTCAAATGGCTGATAAACAGGAAACATAGTTGAATGTGCAGACATTGTGTGAGAGACAGATACAATATATAGTGTGGAAAAAATAGGGCATGAAATAGTTGACATGTATATTGTTTAACTAAAATGGATAGCATGACATAATTTCACATATATGATATCTATCTAAACTGGATAGCATAGCATAACATAATTCAAAGATATGATGAATAACTAAACAGGATCGCATGACATAATTCACCTACATGTTATCTAAGTAATCAAGATCGCATCATTTAATTCACATATGTGATTTATATGCTAAACAGAGGGCATTCGATATGATGTCTGAACTAAGAACATGGTGTTGAATATTGTGTATATGATGTCTAAACTATGCAATGCAAGACATCGTATGCATGATATGAGTAGTATAATCGTGCCAAGTTAGAGCATACACCTCAGTGGGGGAATAGGACTGGTCATCTGTCTCTGAATCCATCTTTGAGGAGCAACCGGGACCCAACAAGAGATCTGCTTCGACAGGTAGCACTGTCTGCTCTGAATGCCTTGTTGTCACTCCAGATTTTTTCATCTCCCACCCAAATGGCTGATTCACAGGAAGAGTAGTTTAATGTACAAACATTGTCGACAAATGGAAATGTAATGAATAAAAGCATGGGCAAGATATCATTCAAATATATGATGCCTGGTTAAACAGGATGGCATTGCACATTTCACAAATATTATGGCTGGCTAAAAGACATGAGACCGAATAATTCCCATATATGATATAGAAACTAAACAGGTGGCATTACAGAACATGTCTAAACTAAGAAGATGTCATATATGATGTCAAAAGTAGGCACTGCAAGGCAACATATGCATGATATGACTAACATCATCATGCCAAGGTAGAGCAAACACCTTGGGGGGTAAATAGGAGCGGTCAGCGGCGTCTGAATCCGCCACAGAACAGATATCTTGCTCTGGATTACAATCTGGAGAGGGGTGGGGAGGGTTTGCCACTGAACCCACCATGGAGCGATGTCTGCATGACATTGTATTGCCGCGCAAAACTCTTCTATTTTTCTCTACATGTTCAGCATGACTGTGTACAACTCTGACATGCATACGAAAAAATATGGTGAGATTATGTAAGGAGAGCATGCAGAAATTTAGAGTGATGGTAACAACTAGTGGATGGATCCAAAAATAATGATAGCAGGCTGATGATTGCTTTAAATTAATAAAAAGACAGATGATGTTTGCTTTACTATTTGTTTCCCACCCAAGATGAACAACATAGGAATACCCTAGGTGAACCAGATATTAGACAAACGTATTATTCATTGCTGCATCGATATGTGCCCCACAACTAATTTAGAACTCAAGTTTGAACATTAATTTGGACATTACTTGGTAGTCCAAGAGCTGAACAGGACAATAAATTAGCAGGTAAGTTTAAGCAATGCATAACATAAGTAGAAACAAAACACTGCGACCACTCTTGTGGACCCGTGTACTCCTCAGGTTCATCTGATGAGTCGATGATGGTGATGCCATTGCGGTGGGTGCTGGTGGCAGGGAAGGAGATGTGAGGCGGCGAAAGATGGTCAGGAGTTGTGATGTCTGGTTTGGTGGATGCTTCTGTCGATGGAGCAGCTCAGGTGAGGTGGACGACGTCGCGGCAGGAGCAGGACAAACCACACAAAGTTCCCTTCGACACGTATCTGTAATTGAAGTAATTCTGTAAGGGCTCATTTGGCTTGCATGATTCTTTAAACGCAGGGATAGGAAAAACATCGGAATAGGATAGGAAAATGCATGGTAAACAGAGCATTTGTAAACACGGGATTTCTGTCAACTTGGGTGTTTGGTTTACAGGAATTCGAAGAGCAGAGGAATGCAAAGAAACATGGCCAAAATAAAGGGAAACCATATGAAAGCATGTATAGTTGGAATGTTATTCTGGCAGTAATGCACTTGGTCTTGTTTTCATGCATAGGATTTTGAAAAGTAGGTCCAGGTGGATGTTTTGCTTCATTCCTTTCAACAAAATGCATGAATAATTGAATAGTAGAATGCCATTGGAAAATTCCCTATTGCTATGTTTTTACGTTGAACCAAAATAGCCCTAATGGATCGACGTGAATGTATAGTAATAAGTGATGCAACAAGTGTACAACCTCTTTGCCGTAGCCATGTCGACCTCAGCATCATTGGGTTGGTCGCTGAAGCAGTTGAGGCAGAGGTGGCTGTCGGAGGTGTGGAGGAAGATCTGAGGAATCTGTAGACGGCGTCCAGGGCACTGCTCTATTGTGATGGATTGTTCTGTCATTGGAGCAGCTCGGGTGAGCCGTAAGACGTCAAGGCTGAAGCAGCATAATGCAGACATCGTCGATCTCAAGTGGGATTCTAATAGCATCTCCAGTAGATGATGTAAATGGATGTAAAATTAACATCACCAAAGACCACCTGACTACAACAGATGAGGTAAAAACTGTTGACTCTGAACTTAACTGTCAAAACTGAAATTTACTGTGGAATCTGAATGCTACTGTCGAAACTGAACGCAATGGTAGCAGAGAGGCAATTGACATGTAGTTTAGGGAAGGCCTGCAGTTGATCTTCAACCTGCACCCCCCTGAGCCGCCAACCACGACCGGCCGAACCGCCTGCCCCAGCACCGCCTCGCCGCCCCGAAACAACTCGCCACCGCCGCCCCGGCCAGCCCTCTAGGCCCCCCGCCCACCACCCTGAACCCTAAGATAGATAGTGGGGTACCTCTCCAGCGAGCCCCCGTCCCCGCTGCGGGTGGTTCTTCCTTAACTCCGGCAAGCCCCCC
>NC_041393.1:58413199-58415969 GCF_002162155.2 Triticum dicoccoides | reverse complement strand
TTCAGTCGACTGAAGTGTGGCTTAATCGGAGCAGAGTAGCAGCACAAGCGAGGGGGAGAGCAGCAGCAGCAGCTAGGCGAGCAAGCGATCGAGCGAGAGCCAGAGGAGCAGCAACAGCACGAGCGAGCGAGCGAGAGCCGGAGCAGCAGCAGCAGATCCGGCTGGTATGGACACCGCCACCGAAAGGGCCTCGCACTGGGGGAGAGCCACCATGGAGATGTCGCCTGCGGCACCGGCTTCAAGGTAGCCGCTCCATGGGGGTGCAGGATGGAGCACCGTCGGTGCCGGGAGGTCAACTTAAGGAGAAGGTGCGATGCAATGAGTGTACTACCTCTTTCGTGGCGCCGAGTAGGCCTCGGCTTCGTCCGAGGAGTCGGTGAGGATGCTGCGGTTCCGGTGGAGCAAGTTAAGGCGGCGCTGTGGGGATGGAGCTGCCGCGATAGACGAGGCAATCATCGGAGAAGCTCCTTGGAGGTGGAGGATGGGGCGGCTGAACTGGCGGGATGGCGAGATGGACGACGGATCCTCATCCGGGGAGGTGGACGAGGGACGTCGAGCTGTTGCGGTAGACGATGTCGTTGGGTAAGAGGCTCCGGCTGGGCAGCGGTGACGTGGCGGACGGAGGAGGGTGGGGTTTCGCGGCTGGAGCAGAGAGGTTATGGCAGCCTGGGATTTCGAATGGCGAAAAGGGGGCGATGGGAGGGGGTGAAGCATGACTTAGGGACGCGCTTGTCCAAAATGTAGGGTGTGTTACAAAAGTGCCCCCCACCGATTTGAACTAGCGGCCCTTTCGGCTCATGGTTAGAAGGGGGATTACGCGTGTCGGGATTTGGCAGCTGGAGGGAGTTTTCGTGCGCGTTGTAATTTCGGGATAGCAAGGCGCGGGTTGTGAAGGTGCTAGTTTTGAGAGCACGATATCTGAATTTTTGGGATATAACAAGACGCGGGTTGAATTTTTTGGACAAGCCTAACGTGTAGTAATATTGTACTTGTACGTACCAAATCAATTCGCACTCCCTCAACCAAAAGGAAAACAAAAAAATAAAACTATTCACACCACACAAAGAGAGAGTCTTGCTCCGTTTTACTATACAAATGCTATTCAAAGCTACTCCCTCCTTCCATCTATATAGGGCCTAATGCGTTTTTCGATGCTAACTTTGACCAAATATTAGAGCAATGATATATGACATGCAACTTACAGAAAGCACACCGTTAAATTCGTCTGTGAAAGGTTCTTTCAATGATATAATTTTCACATTGTGCATGTCATGTACTATTAATCTTGTCAATAGTCAAAGGCGGTCTTAAAAATCTCATTACGCCCTATATAGATGGAAGGAGGGAGTATGAAACCATGTTATGTCCGATTAAATTTTTTTGCTTGCTGTATAATGCATGTAACCTACTCATACCAACATTTTAGTGCATTCGAAATGTCTATACTACCGCTGCAATTCGAACTAAATTTGAATTCGTTTCTCTATTTCAATAAGAATCTACAATCATGATTGTTGCCAACTTCAACCATCATTCGTGTATTACCTTAATAACACACCCCATGATTACTATAGAGATAGATATGAACTATGTGTACTACATGAACTCGAATTCTATTTTTTGAATACACTTTATGTTGATTCCAAATAATAGTACATTTGATGTACTAACTATATATTCATAATCTAAACCATGTTCCATACGTACACCATGTTTATCACACAAAGTATAGTGCGCCTCCCCCTACATTTTGACAAGTATTTAGACCTGAGCTGCAAAAGCCACACATTAGCCCAAATTATAATCAATGTTCTACATTATGATATCTTCTTCAAGTATCCGTATCCACTTTTTTATAATGAATTATAATCTCTGTTCGTCTTTTACACCTTCACGATCCTCTTCTATTTGTAGCTAGCTAGCGCTAACTTTTTATCGTGCATGCACACACCCACCCCCTCACACACCCTTAGCGTCCCCTCCATCGCGCATGTTCATTATTTCTCTTTAGGTCATCCACCAACGGTGTGTGTAGGCCCCCGACTCCTTCTTTCTGGCACACACCGGTCGATATATCTCTCTAGCCAAGTGTGCCTAAAACAAACACATATATACTTCCCCTCTTCTCTTCTCACCGTCCATGCCCCCATATCTCCAATACGATTCCATGCAGGTGCACACTCCCGCCCCTCTTTTCATTTATCACATGCTCGCACAGTCCTCCCCCTCGACATGGTAGGCCTCTCGCACCACCTCCTAGCCACACCCTCTCCCCATGTCTGCCTCTCCGGACCTTATTTGCTTCTAACACATGCAGGCGTGTATATAAACTGATCTCCCTACATATATCCAGGTCGACAATAATTCGTTTTCACCAAGCACCAATACACTTACCTCGCTAGTTATGTCCCTCCTTTTCTCAGACACACAACGGTTGATCTTCCTATGTAGTTACGCATGCTTACCACAACCATATCTTCTCTCCTCATCATCCTTGAATACCTCCCGACCCGTCTCTCACATGCACGTGCATAGACAGACAGACATCCCCCGCCCTCTCTTATTGATATTGCACTCATATCCTCCGTTTGTCTAGCAGGCCTCTCCCACCATTTGTGAGACGCCACTCCACCGCCAACCCTCCGACGCTCTACCTTTGTCTTTTTCCCAACCTTATTCCTCTGCTACACATATCCATGGATGTCGATCGATCTCCCTCAATACATAGCTAGGTCTCTCTCCTTCCCCACACATATACTAGTCGACCGGT